>NW_011898976.1:0-621 GCF_000151845.1 Pteropus vampyrus | reverse complement strand
ACCAAAAAAAAAAAAAAAACCAGAAAGGGCAAATTCCCTCCCTGTCTGCTTGGACTTGGGTATCAACCTTTACCCGCCCAGGGACATCAGACATCAGAGTTCTTGGTTCTTAGGCCTTAAGACCCCTGGATTTACACAAGCAGTGCCATCTACCCACCAACAGGTTCCCTGGTCCTCAGACCTTCAGTCGGGCTCTCCTGGTTCTCCAGCCTCAGACTGCAAGACTACTTGGCCTCCATAATCACTGAGCCAATTCCTATAATGAATCTCCTCATACATACAGTCATGTGCCACATAATCACCTTTAGGTCAACGACAGACAGCATGCATGACAGTGGTCTCATGACATTATAAAGAAGCTGAAAAACTCCTATCACCTAGTGACATCATAGCCATTGTAACTGTCATAACATCTTAGCTGTCGTAACGTCATAGTTGTCGTAAATTCATGGTGCAAAGCATTACTCACGTGTCTGTGGTGATACTGATATAAACAAGCCTACTGAGCTGCAAGTCATATAAAAGTATAACACATACAGTCATGTATAGTACATAGTACTTGACAATAATAAGTGACCGTTACCAGTTTATGTATTTACTATACTATACTATTTTGTTATT
>NW_011898975.1:0-1759 GCF_000151845.1 Pteropus vampyrus | reverse complement strand
TGGGAGGGCTTTGTGCTGAGAGCCATGTGTCCCAGGACAGGGGTGGGGGGCAGGCTGGGGCGGACGGGCGAGGAGAAGAAGGAAACCAACAGAAGACGCTTGCGGGAGGGTGGGCGCCGAAGGGCAGGGCCGTCCTGGGCTGCTGTCACCGTCGGTGCCCGCCCCCTCCACGGCGGTTCTGGGCTCGGCCCAGCTCAGATGGGCCCCTCCCCGCCAGGGCCAGGCGGCTCCCGTGCAGCAGGTGCTCAGCCTTTCTCGGCTGCAGCCACGGAGCCGGCATCTGAACCCGCTCCCTCTGGCTCCATGGTCTGCCCACCAGGCCACCCTGCCTCGATTTGTGGTGGCCAGTGTCGGGGATGGTCCCCAGGCTGCACCTGCTCAGGGGCCAGGAGCTGCCCCGCTTCGAGGGTCCCTTTGGCACCGACCCTCCTGGGCCTGCATACCTGGACACTCCAGCCAGAGGTGGCCCAGGACGAGAGTGCAAGGAGGGGCTCTCCTGGGAAGGCAGCGGGAGGGGACAGGTGAGCTGTCCTCGACAGTGACAGTGACACTGCAGTCCTGGGTGTCCAGGAAGGGGCAGTCTGTGGTCGTCTCTTCCAGCAGGGCCTCTGCGCACCGGGGTGGACCCTGGCTGGGTGCAGGGGGCCCTGAGTGTCAGGACCACCCACTGCCTCACTGCAGATGCCTCTCTGCGGCCTGAATCTCGGAGTGATTCCTTTTCCTCGTTTTAGCAGAGGCTTGGTGTGCCCACTTTCGAGCAGGTTCAGGGGTTGGGGAGGAGGCGGGCTGTCCGGAGGAATATGTGTCTGAACAACTACCTGTATCCAGCAGGACCAGTGGGAGCGCCGGCAGGGGTTTGTCTGGTGACTGGGCAGGAGGGTGTCCTGGACACATGCTCACTCCCTTCGGAGGTGACAAAGGAGGGGACCATTTACGCTTGGCCCCAGCAGGCAGCCTGTATTGATTCAGATGTGCCGGGAACAGGAACTGGAGGGGACGCCGGCCACAGCCATCCCTGCAGAGCCGGCCGCATCTCACTCCCCTCCACGCCCGCCTGAGCTCACGCAGAGAGAATGCGCGCATATTCTGCTTGTAATTAAAAAGTGATTTAATCATCCACTGAAAACGAGGTTCCAGAATTAATAGTGAAGCGAATTCCAGCGGTGCCGCATAGCCAGAGTCTCTTCTCCCCACTGTGAGAAGGTTGGGGGTGGGGAGGGGGGAGGCTCCAGGAGGAAGTGTGAGGTTCCTTCCTTGGCAGCTGGCACCGCAGCCCCTGAGCTTGGGGAAGATGCAGCCCAGGACACCCCCAGGCCCAGAGCGCCCCTGAGGGTGGGCGAGACGAGGAGGAGCTGAGTTACAACCAGGCTGCAGGACTCGGAGCCCGCTCTGCCACCCAGCAGCGGTGTGGCTGTGGGCCAGTTACCCAACCCCTCTGAGCCTCACTTACTCACATAGAAAGCAAGGATGATAACGGTCTCTCCCTCATAAGGCTGTTGGGAGGATTCCACAACCTCCTTGAGGCCTGGACTCTAATGTCCCCTCTGAGTGAGGCCGTTCCTGGCCACCCCACCGAAACAATCCCAACCAGCCGCTTGCCGCATGCTGTCCCTGTCCCCCTCATCCTCTTCATGGCACTTGCCATCACGAACACACCATGCATTTTACTCTCTCTTGCTCTTTGGCTTCCACCACAAAATTTTAAGTCCTTGAATAAAGAGTTTTTTTTTTTTGCTTTGCTTTGCTCATTGCATAATAG
>NW_011898974.1:7658-8048 GCF_000151845.1 Pteropus vampyrus | reverse complement strand
CTCCTCAGATGGCTTGCAGCATCTTCTGCATCCCAGGAAGGCTGGGTAGTTCAGTGTGCTCCCTTCGCCCCACCCATGGAAGTTAGCTAATGGCAGCATGGTCCCTGAGCCCTACTGGTGGCTGTGAAATTCTGTGGTTTTATCAGGGACCAGTTTTTATTTAAAAGGTCTTACTCAAAGTTTCTAAATGTGTATTAAATAAAAGCAGCCCGTAACTGTAGCAAGCAGGGCCATGTTTCTCAACACTTTTTTGGCCACTGCCTGCCACTTTTGAGAAAGAACACCAGTTTAGTTTTGGGGATTTCTAGCATCCTTCCGCAGATTCTCTTCTAAAAATACTGTAGGTGGAGCCCGTTGCTTATTCAGGTGGAAAGATGCTTCTTCATGCAG
>NW_011898974.1:0-2288 GCF_000151845.1 Pteropus vampyrus | reverse complement strand
AAACAAAACTATATTTTTAGTTTACTTTGTGCAGATTTTAGTGCAGTGTCCTGTCAGGGCCATAAAACAAGGGTGCATATTGTAGGTAAGAAGGAGGCTTGACATCTGGTTCTAAAGCAGATATGGCACTGGAGAAGCAAAATATTCTTATGCATTTCTCTCAGTTACTCTCTCCTACTTCGTCCTGCTTGACTCCTCGTTCTCTCTTACATAATGTTAGAGTTTTCAAATGATGCTTCTCTTTAATGTTTTCATGTCATATTATGCATTCTTGTATTCATAGACAGTGTACAAACACGGTTCTCATTTTGCAATTTTTAGTTAGGCTTTCTCTGCACATTTTTGGGCTCCGATTCTATGCCAAAGGACCAGTACACAAAGAATTGGTCTCTGGTGCTTATTTTGCATTTTGGCTTTCCGACATCACTCCACACTGCAGTGCAGACTGGGTGACCTTCAAGCCTCTATTTCACTGACTTCCAGGTTTCCTTATACCAAAGCCACAGATTATTCTTCTGTTGGAAATCACCGTTTTGCAAAAACACAGAGGAAAACCCAAGCGCCATTAAAAACTTGACCTGCCCACTCTACAGTGATATTCCTTAGGCTAAAGTTTCTGTGTCAATTGACATCTAACGAGAGTGCATATGTTTAGCTCTGCCATTTATGTAAATGAAATCAGCACCCTGACAGCATGACTCCACTGTGCATGGGCACCTGCTGGCCAGTACGGGCAAAGCCCAAGTTCAATGCATAGACAAGACCGCCTCTTTGCTCTGCCCCAGTCCTGTTGAAGCCACACACAGCAGACTTGTATTTCTGTCAAGGGCTTCGGTTTTCCATCATCTATTTTTTATAGCACTGATACTAACCCAATTGCAGCAAATGAAGGGTATTATTTCTGGCTTGGGTGTATCACGATGCTGATTTGCAGGTCCTAGGAGGCAGGCTCACTGTGGTGGGTTTCATCGTTTACCATGGGAGACCCAGTGCACCAAAATGTAAGTGTTCTGAGATGCTTGACATTTTAAAATGTAAAATGACTACTTCTCCATGCATGATAGGGAAAGAGCCATGTGATAATAAGCTGGGAGACGGATGGAATTTTATTTCGTACGACTTATGGCAGGATGACAGTGGGTTGAAGGCAAGCACAACAATATGCTCCTTCCTCCAGTTTCTCAGCATATCATTAATCATTGAGAGAATCTTGGTTTATTCTGAAGCAACTTTATGACATTTCAGAATCATATTGCCATGTCCGCTTTCTGAAATGTCTGCCTGTCCTCATTTTTATGTACTCTCTAAGTATAATAAGCTTGTGCTTTTAGATTTTAAAAAGAGTGACAAAGATTTGCAAGCCAGGAAGTTTAGAGGGAAACTTTTATAAAGGATTACAGTTCCCCGCTATCCAGATCATACACACTCCTTTACATACTACCGAACACACAGATGTTTTAAAAATTAACCAGCTAACTAGCAAGAACAGTTACATATCAGCTTAGAATGCTTTTTGCATACAGCAGACTTACTTACGTTGATTTATTAAATATCTATAACTAGTAACTATATGTTAAGTTGCCCAATGTTAAGCTTTAAATCGGTAGTGTATATCACCAGGTCGTTAGGGGTTTTATGAGAGCTAGTGCCACATAGTTTATTTCTCTATGAATATTGATCACATTTTAGTTGTACAGCTATTATTGCTTTTTCATGCATGATACCGTTTTGTCCTGTATTTTCAACTCTCAGGCTATTTATTAGCTTTTTGACTTTGTGAATGTAATTACTGTTTATAGCTGGTAACAAAGAAAATACTGAACCAACTCCTCACAAATTGCTATTTTTCAGCGTTCCTATGTGTCTTGCTTTACCTAACAGCAAGATCAATTGGACACGAGAAATGGAAACAAGTCAGCTCTAGGCTGAATTATTCACTTTCTGTTAAACTTGACAGCTAATTTGCACGTTCACACTTTTTTAATGCGGGAGTTCTTGAAATCCTGACAGCTGAACCCTTTTAACTCCAGCTAAATATGTTAATAGAGAATGGAACCCAGAGGGTTCCCTTTCTTTGGTATCATTCTCAAGATATTATTTTGGTCAAAGACAGAAATTAATTCTTGTTTAATGCTTTCTAGTAAAAGGGAATAGAATAAGGGCAGTGAGAGAAAAAGTAGAATTGAAAGTGTTATAAAACAAGCTTGAACTTTCCACTGAGAGTAACAAGAAGAATTCAAAGACCAAATATTTCATCGAAAATAATTTTAAAAAATCATATTAAATAA
>NW_011898973.1:1657-3710 GCF_000151845.1 Pteropus vampyrus | reverse complement strand
TAAAAGTGCCATTTCTAGGATGAGTCAAGGCTAGAGAGAACCCTCCACTCCATACTCTAGGGTTAGGCCAATTAAATGCCAGAGCAGTTCTTTTTAGGGCAATGTTTGAAATCTGTTCAATAAATTCGTATTCCCATTTCAAGTGTAGGTTATAAAATCATACACCAACATATAACCCCTTACAATTCCATAAGGAAACCTTATGGAATTCCATCCCCCTGAAAAACTACAGTGTGTGTGTGTGTGTGTGTGTGTGTGTGTGTGTGTGTGTGTGTGTGTGTGTGTGTGTGTGTGTTTAACATTAGGGGACATTAGGGAGCAATAAGCTTTCATTTTCTTCTCTTTTTGTTTTTTTATTATTCTTTGAAAGGCTTATATACCAGAAGTTGCAATGGTAGAAAGAAGGAGAGAGAAGGTGCGAGACAGGGAGATGCAGGGAAGAAATCTTACAATTTATCAAGATGTGAGTACAAGCCACTCTTTTTTTTTAACCCCCAAAAGGAATGTTCTCAATAGCTACCCCAAGATAAGGCTCCGGCTAGAAGAGAGATCGTGCGCAGGTCGTTCCTACGCTGGTCAAGTCCGGGTTTTGACCCACCCCAGGTATGCCGCTTCTAGACAGGCAGCATGCCTGGCATGGGGTGGAGGCCAGCGAGAGAGACTGGGGTTATACTTGAGAGGAGGGCCTTGCCTTGGCAGAGCCTTTTGCTCCAGTCAGCCCTAACTCAGGAGATGAGTTTCCTATTGCCATGCCGAAGGCTCAGATGTAAACTTCTGGTAAAACTCTAGTTCTGCTATTGGAACCTCCCCTTTCAGCAGCCTGCCTTGATTTTTAGCCCTTCAGTTTGGCAGAGATAATCTAGTATAATCAAAGATGTTGTACAGAAAATGATACCATCTTTCATTTGTATAGCACTTCAGTCACTCAGTGTATACACATATCTTATTAGACAATGTTAATTATAACTGGAATTGAATAGCCCACAAGCCAGCAGTCTCCATTTCCTGAGAATTCTGGAAGGAAGCTTCAAGTGCTGTGAGATCAATTCCCTTCGCCAGTAGAGGTTCTCAGAGAATCCCTTTAAAATGACTGGAAAAAAGAATAAACTGAGACGTGGAAGAATGAGCTAGCAAATATACCATTTAGGGCAAATTAAATATTTTAAATAAAATTCAACTTAGTGCGCGACCAGAAATAAAAAACCAGACCCAGACCCAGCTCCCGAGGGGCAAACAGTCTAGCTAGGGTGGTCAGACTGTATGGAAATTCAAGAGGCAAGTTAAAGAAAGGAGAGATTAACTGTAGTTCATCATGATCCAGCTTGTCACTTGTCCAGACACACACATTCTTTCTTTTGTCCCTCCTGGCACCCACACCTCTGCAAAATTCTCTGTTCTCGGGTTTCTCTGTTGGGACATGTGGCCTGTGCCCGGTGATATCCCCAGGGACTTTCTGTACTGACTCCAGACCACCCTATTTCTGCTTGTACAGCAAGCCCCAAGGGTTCAGTCTTCCTTGTATTCTTTGAGCGGGATCGGGCTCCATCCTAGACTAGTTGTTGAGAATGACAATCTTCCTGCTCCTCACCTTCCTTGCTGTGTTAAGGGCTTAACTATAAAGAAAGAAGTTGACCAAAATAGAAACATTGAGAAATAACAAGATACAGATTCTTCAAAGATTCCATAAGTTCTGGTCCCTAGTTTATAGCTTCTGATACCCTTCTGGGAGCCCCATTGGAGTTCTGCTCTCTGCTTTTAAAGCCAGGTGTGTGCTAGCCAAAAAGCAAAGCTGCCCCTATACAGAAGCTTTCATGATCCCGTCCCACTGGGACCTCACCATCCCTCCTCTGCCAAGCCTGGTGATCCAGTGCTGATGCTTGGTTAGTCCTCCCACAAGGCTTCAGCTTCCTTCCTATAGCTACCAAGGTTGCCAAGGGCCTGTCTTCTGGTGATCTGAAATGGGCTCTTCTGAGAAAAGAATCTGGGAATGAATTTTCCCCCTCAAACTCCAGCCTCCCTTCTCTGGCTCCCCACTGCAGCTTGGTACATGTAA
>NW_011898973.1:0-321 GCF_000151845.1 Pteropus vampyrus | reverse complement strand
ACGAAGCAGGCGAAGGGCAGACACTGGAATAAAAAGACAGGGCTTGCGGGCATCTGAGTATAGGGGAGGCATTTCAGGGGCATCAGGTTAGATGGAGTATGTTGGGGTGGAGGCTGCCCTGCCCAGGGATACACGATTTGGGTCCCAGAGTTGCACTTTGGTAGCTGGGCCCCAAACTTGGTTCCTGTGAAGTGAGCTTACTAGGACTGCCTCCTCGGCGGCAACTGTGGGCATCTTGAAGAAATGCTGGCATAGAGGGTCGAGGCAAAAAGGAGTATGTGTGACACAGGGAATGGGCTAAAGAATGCTCTTACAGAGCAG
>NW_011898972.1:4139-5784 GCF_000151845.1 Pteropus vampyrus | reverse complement strand
GATAACTGAGTGTTCGCAGCATCATTCTTCAGCATCTCTCTCCTAACCATGGGAAGCAGAGAAGCCAGGACACGGGCGAGACTCCTGTAATCCGGGCCTTCTGTGTGAGAGCTGCCTGTCCACAGGCATCCTTCAACACCAAATCGTCATGCAGAGTCGCAAGAACTGAAGACCCGCACGTTCTGATACTGACGTGGGTGAGGCAATTGTTAGAAACACTTCCCAAGGCATCCCGGCTTCGTCGCCAACATTATCAAAGTCTTAATCCACACTTGGTACACCACGTAAGACCCGAATCTGTATTCTTTTGTCATGTAGGTTTTGAATCACCCCTACACCTTTCACTTTCCCCATCCCTGCCTCTACCAATGCGCCAGTCCGCAGAAGGCAGGCCTGCCCCGAAGCCACTATGATCCCCTGCGGCATCAGTTCTCACGTTGGCTGCAAACTGTCATAACATGAAAAGCTTCACAAAATACCGATACCTGGTGGCACTCACAAAGATTCCACTTTACCTGGTCTGGCCTGGCCATCAGGATTTCTAGAAGCTTCTGAGAGGTGCTAACATGCCGCCAGGGGCAGACACCTTGGTGTTAAGCCTTCTCTGAGCCAAAGACTTGTAATTCTGGAGGCTCTAGTTTTAAGTAAGGGGAGAGATTAAGGCTTTCATTGATGTGGGATTGAGCAAATATAGTTAAATGACTGAGGTCCCTACACTTCAGCTTTCCAGATGATCACGAACTTTCCATGGCTCTCTAGAGTTTAGGCCACCCCTCAAGTTTCCTGTATAATGTGGGTTTTGAGGTGGTGTGTGCCCATAAACACACACCAAACTCATTGAAAAATAATGGAAAATTCTCAACTGAATTTAATGAATAACTATTTTAAAAACATAATAGTTAGCTTGTTGATCTGCAAGAGAGAATTATCAGGTTTTATTTTTTCAAACACACATGTAATACAGAGGCTATCTTAAAAGGATGGATTCATTGCCTATATGCTAAAGAATTTTTTGTCTTTCAAATAGATTTTCAAGGGATTTATGTCTGTGTTCATTTCCTATTGCCGCTATAATAAATTACCACCGACCTGGTGGCTTAAAATGACACAAATTTATTCTCTTACAGTTCTGGTTGTCAGAAGTCTGAAGTGGGGGATGCAATTCCATAGTGTAGTGGTTAGCACGTCTGCTTTACACGCAGAAGGTCCTGGGTTCACGCCCCACTGGAGCCAAGGTCTATGGTGTACGGCCATGCCACCCTGAACAAGCCCGATGTCTGATCTCAGAAGCTAAGCAGAGTCGGGCCTGGTTAGTACTTAGATGAGAAACCACCTAGAAAGACCAGGTGCTGTAGGCATAAATAATAATAAAAAAATAAATACATAAAAATAAAAAGTCTGAAGTGGGGCTCACTGGGCTGTATTCCTTCCTGGATGTTCTAGAGTAGTACCTATTTTCTCACCTTTTCCAGCTTCTAGAGGCTGTACATGTTCAGTGGCTCGTGATCCTTCCTCCATCCTCAGGTCTAGTAAGGACAGGCTGAGTGTTTCTCACAATGCCATCTCTCTGCTTCTGGCCCTTCTGCCTCCCCATCTAAGGACCAGGTCCTCCATACAATCCAGAATAATCTCTTTATTTTAACAT
>NW_011898972.1:0-959 GCF_000151845.1 Pteropus vampyrus | reverse complement strand
AACATTTCGATTTGCTCACTACCACCCTGGGCAGCCCGAAGTAGGGGAGGCTTTGCGAAAGGAGGGCTGGGGTGTTCCGGGCCATTGGTAACTTGAGAAAGTGTTAAGTGTCCTTCTCCTGGCCACGCGTTCCCTTGATAGTTTGAACTGGGATGAGAACCTAGACGAGGTGGGCTGTTCATCAACCAAGCTTAGGAAAGCAGAGCCCGCCCTAAAGATCCAATGCCACAGAGGGACATCTCGGTCAGAGATGCTTCAGGAAGGAGGCAAGGACTGACCTGGGCCCACAGGACAAGCGGCGGGGGATAGAGATTGGCACAAAGTGGGGTAAGCCGAAGAGCAGAGGAAGAACCGAGAGCTCTCACATGAAATTCTGCGAAAAGGCTGCACAGGCGGTGGGGGCGGGTGGCGGGAGTGAGGAGCGTGGGGGCGGCGGGTTGGCAAGCACCTTAAGAACAAGGCTAAGCATTTTGAACTTTCTCTGTGAGTCAAAGTGTGGGCATGATCCATTAAGAGACGGTACTAGGGCACCAGCAGCATTAATTTTTATGAAATGGAACCAAATCGAATAGAACGAGATAGAATAAACTAGAATGGAATGGACGGGAATGGAAAAATGTCAGAGAGGGTGTTACCTAGGGAAAGTAAACATTATTAGTTCATGAATCTTGTCTCGTTTTTTTTAAGTGCGTGTGTGTATATATATGTATGTATGCATGTAAGCACGTATAATGTACACCCATACATGTGAATGGGTCCCGTTCTAAAATGCATTTCTTTACCGTGGACTTTTGAGTAATGGTGTGTTGATATGGATGTTTTAAAGTGACTCCAGAAGTGGTTTGGGAAGTTGATTTCAGAGGAGAGGGCCTGGCAGGCGGTGGCCTGGGGAGGATGCCAGCAGAATAGTCGAAGGGCCAGTGTAGGAGCCTGAGAGATTCATGTGGGGACAGCAGGAA
>NW_011898971.1:4230-5665 GCF_000151845.1 Pteropus vampyrus | reverse complement strand
GTGCCAGATGAGGAGTATATTGGTGCAGCTCATTCATATAATAAGCAGCAAGAGGCTATTTTAATCTTTCAAATTATGATTATGTTCGTGAAAGGCAAGGATGATTTTACCAAAAACATTCACTGAATTGTGAACCCCAAATTGAATTAAAATGAAGCTTACTAATTGGTTACCCCCATAATGGAAAATAACTTTTGTTTAAGCATATGCGTATTATTTTATAACTTACAGTCTCCCTACTTTCAGAAAAGATTGGACATAACTTAACTTTATTTTTAATAGAAAGCAAACAGGAATACAAGACTAACTAAAATTTGTGCGTGTGTGTGAGCAAACCATCTAATAAACCTATCTAGAATTCTAAATCTTTACATATTTTTTGAAAGAAAGAATAAGAGAGCTGAATAACAATATCAAAATATTCTATGACTCTAACTCTGCAAAATTAATATATTTTAATCAATCATAGTTCAGTAATCAATCATTTTTTTGTCCTTAGAAGGGCCTTTTATGTTTTATTTGAAGCTTTTAGTTTAGTAATACTTGTAACACCAGCTGTTAGTGCTCACATAATTTGTGTTTTCCTTCTTTCTCTAGCATATCACTTGACTACATTTCCCAGAGTTTTTGTATCTGGGTAGAGTCAGGTGACTAGCTCTTGACAATTGAATTGAACAGAAGTGATGTTTGTCACCTTAGTGCTAAAGCAGTTAAGAGTTAAGAGCAGGCATGCCTTCTCTAAGCATTATCTTCCTTCCCATCCACCAGCTGAAAGCTGAAGGCAGTCCCCGGAGGCTCTCAGCAGTGGTTCTCAAAATGGGGTCCCTAGACCAGTAGGTGCACATCACTTAGGAAATTGTTCAAAATGAAGATTTTTGGCACTGACCCCAGACCTACTAAATATGCAAGGCCCAGCAATCTATGTATTAACAAGTCCTCCAGGTGATTCTTATGCACTCTAGAGTTTGAGAACCAGTGTTCTAGACAATTGCAAGGCCATAAGTTGAAAGAATCCTGGGTCCCTGGATGACTCTATGGAGCCTAGATTCCTTTCCTGTTCTTCTTCTCACCTTGTTGGACTGTGACATAAGATAAATTTTGTATTTCCTTAAGCCCCTGAGACTTTCAGGTTGCCTTCTATAGCAGTTAGCCTATCTTGAATAATGCTGCTTTCTTTCCCTTTAAAAAAAAAAAAAAAAAAAAAAATCATTGCTCTTGATGAATGTGACAACGCTTTGCTTTTGTCCTAGTCAACACAAATTCCTATGTGGATTGATAAAGAAGGAATAAACCAAGCAGCTAATCAGTATTGTTTTTCCTCAGGTTTCACTATTTTATCCTTCCTTGAATTTTCATACACTGTTCTCTCTGCCTAGATTGTTTCCTACTGCTCACCCAGCAAACTTCAACTCATCCTTTAAGCATCTCCACATCT
>NW_011898971.1:0-2448 GCF_000151845.1 Pteropus vampyrus | reverse complement strand
TTTATGTAGATGTGAGAATAGCTTCAGGTAAAAGTCACTCTATTACTCTAAAGCAGTGTTATATAACTAATCATACTATTTCCCACATGTAAGTAAGCATTTTACATAAAAAGGTTCTGTGGTCAATTTCAGTTGGGAAATGATGAATTAATCAAGATTAAATAAAGTTTGCTGCTGGATACATTAATATGCTAATGTTTGCTATAAAACTCCAAGAGGGTTTTTTTTTTAATCAGTTAAAAAAAACTTAATTTTTTACTATCAAACTTATTTTGTTGCTATTGAGAATACTTTCATTGAATGCCACACAGGATTTTGACCTCAATCCTTATGTAAAAAAACCCTAGCCCTCTTAACTGGACTGGATCATACGAAACCACAATATGCTTTTAAAACATTTACTCAATCCTAAGTAGCCTAGATGCAAAACAGGCCTCCTTGGTCTCTTCTCCCTAGACTCATCTTAGCATTCTGATGGTGAGAAGAGGCAAGGAAAAAACCAATCCTAGATAAAGATCTAAAGTAGCACTTTTCTCCCTTAAGTTTAGAGTGGCTCACCAAAGACCACTTCCTGTCTCTGGCTCAGCCCTAGTCCTTCTCATGCCAGAGGTTTTCTCCTACACTGTAGTCAATCCCAGTTCTATCTTATGAATCCATGATTTTAGTTTTAATAGACATTTCAAAGAAAGACTCAGTTAAAACAGCTACATCACATAAACACAGGAAACTTGACCATCTTGGCTCATCGTATCAAAAGCTTCTCCTAACTAACTCTAAAAAGCAATGATGTGCTTGGCTTGGACCCAAAAAATTAGTATCCCTCCTCATATCTGGAGTCAGGAGAGGTAAAGGCTCAAGTGTGCCCCCAAACCCAGAGCAAGGCCTGACATTATTAATATTTGATGTATGGTTGAATTAATGAAAAGATGAATATTTAGGTAAGATAGGACAAATATATGCTGCATGTTAGTAGTGCTCATAATACAGCTGACATTCCACAAATTCTGTCAATATTAAAAACATAAAGGTACTTAATTAAATGCAATATTTTTTTACTTCAGTTTATAGAGGAATTTTAAACATTTTGGTTTTATCTTCTATCTTTCAACCTTCAAGTAGTTTCATATGGGGATTTGACTTTCTCATTTATATGTGTGCATATATATCCTCATTTGGTTATAAGATTTAATTGTATTGACTTAATAACATCATCTTTCTCACCAGTAAATTCATGTCCCATTTCTCTCATTTGCTTATTTCTAAAGTTAATTTTATTGGCAGTCATTTTATCTTCCCATTCAAGAATTGTTTTCAGGGCCTGGAAGTCCTGGATAATGCCCACAGTGTTCTCTGAATGCAGAGTACCCACTGTGCAGATTAAGGAGCACCACTCCACCACCTTCACATGTTAAGAGCTCGGCTGATGAAGCAACCCTGAATAAACCCTTCCATCCCATGCTGCGAAATCATCTCCCCTTTATCTTCTGGCATGGGTGTAGCAGCAGAGAAGTCTGAGAATTTCTTGACTTGGGCTTCTTTTACTGTTATCTTATTTTTATAATTGGAAGCTTGAAAGATTCTTTAAATTTTCTTGAAATTTAAAGATTTCACCAGATTTTGGTTACTTTACTGTTATTGATTTTGATTTGGAAATACTAAGCCTTTTCAAACATCTAATTTCAAGAGTGTTTTTAATTCTGAAAAGTGTTCTTCAATTATACCCTTGGGTATATGTCCTGATATTTTGTCTTATGTTTTCCTTCAGATATGAATATTAACTTTTAGTTACATTGCTATAAGACTTTCCACATCTGTCATCTTCTCTTACATTTTTGCTTTTTGTTATGTGTCCTGCATATTTTTGCTTTTTGTTATGTGTCCTGCATATTTTTGCTTTTTGTTATGTGTCCTGCATATTTTCCTGGATCTATCTATTGTTTTGTTAACATGATTTTCTGTAGAAACGCCTATATTTTTCTGCCACTGCTATCAATCTGAATAGTTTTAGAATCAAACCTAGTCCATACTTGCCATTCCTCTTTTCATCTTTTTGAAGATGTGTACTAATTCTTACTTAAGCATTTCCTTTGAGAATGTTGTGGAGGTATTTTCTTAGTGTGGTTGCAATACTCATAATTTCATGTATCCAGGATTCTGGACTTGGGCTGAGGTTCTAGGAACATATAGGTGGGTCAAGATTGACCTATGGGTTAAAGATTGGGGAGGAAAGCATGACCTAAAGGACAGAATTGAGTGATGAAGCCACAGTTGAGATCTAAGGAGAAAATCCAAACAAAGCGGCAATGTAAAGACAGAGAGTTAAAATCCTGGTATAAAACACTGGAATAGAAAACAAAGTAGCTTTGGAATGGAGGGAAGAGGATTGATTCTTGAATTTCTGAGACACTATAAAGAACTACTAAATGTACTGGGAAATTTAGACAAAAA
>NW_011898970.1:323-1872 GCF_000151845.1 Pteropus vampyrus | reverse complement strand
CAGGTAAAACGGAAATTTTAAATAAAATCCAGAGACTCATAATATAATACCCCAAATGTATAAGTTTCCATCAAAAATCACTCATACCAAAAAACAGGAAGATGTCAAAGTAAATGAAAAAGGGTAATCAATAGATGTCAACTTGAGAAGACAGACATGTTAAAATCACCTGACAAAACTGAGAGCAGCCATCATAAAAATGCTTCAACAGCAATTAAAAACATGCTTGAAAAAAAATGAAAAAATAGGACATGTTGGCAAAGAAATAGAAAGTCTCAGTAAAGAAAAAGAAGATATTAAGAAGAATCAAATGGAAATTTTAGAACTGAAAATAACTAGAACAGGACTAGGATAACGACTATAGGTCTGACTATCAGTACCTTCTTCATGTAAGGGGATCTGCCGGATCCTTGATAATTCAATTTTTTTCCCATTCTGGGCCCTTCCCTATCGCCACACTCTTCATCTTAGATCATGTTCAAGAAATTTGATGAAAAAGAAAATGTGTCCAACTGCATCCAGTTGAAAACCTCAGTGGTAAAGGGTGTTAAGAACCAATTGATAGAGCAATTTCTAGGTATTGAACCATGGCTTAATCAAATCATGCCTAAGAAAGATCCTGTCAAAATAATATGATGACATGGACACATAGAAATCCTTACAGTAAATAGAGAGTTACTATTTTTTAGACAAAGAGAAGAGCCTTTTCATCCAATTCTAAGATTACTTCACAAATATCTTTTTATCCGGTCACACCAGGAAGCTGATAAAGGAGCCATCAAAATTATACTCAGTAGAGCAAATATCATGTGTACAGGCTTAACTCCTGGAGCTAAACTTTACCCTGCTGCATGCAGTAGATATGATTGTTGCCATCACGGCAAAAGGAAAACAACATGCTCTGTGTGTCGGAACCATGATATTGAGATCTGAGAGAGCCAAAAAAGGAATTGGTATTGAAAATATCTATTATTTAAACAATAGGCTGTGGCATATGAAGACATATATAAATGAGCCTCAGAAAGAATGCACTGAGCTAAATATAGATATTGTGCTGTATCTGTGTTTGTGTCTGTATGTGACGGCATGAAGACAATACCTCTGTGGTTATGGTGAATAAACTCAATAGATGCTAAAATTTAAAAAAAAAAGAAAGTAAAAGGAAAACTTAGTGAATGAGCCCAAGAGCAGAATGTAAGAGATAGAGAAAAGAATTTTTAAGCTGAAAGACAGAACAATAGAAACTGTCCAATCTAAACAACAGAGTAAACAGACTACCAAAAAAAAAAAAAATGAACAAAGCCACAAGATCTATCATTTGTATCATCAAGTACCAGGAGGAAAGATGAAAGGGCAGGAGTGAAAAAGTGCTCATTGAAATAATAGTTAAAACTTCCCAAATTTGGCAAAATATATAAATCTACAGATTCAAGAAGTTAATGAACCCCAAACAAAACAAATTAAATAGAGAAAATCCCCAAATAAATGAAACCAAAAGCTGGTTTTTTGATAAGTTCAATACAACTGATAAAATGCTAGCCAGGTTAAC
>NW_011898970.1:0-273 GCF_000151845.1 Pteropus vampyrus | reverse complement strand
ACCAAAAAAAAAAAAAATGAACAAAGCCACAAGATCTATCATTTGTATCATCAACTACCAGGAGGAAAGATGAAAGGGCAGGAGTGAAAAAGTGCTCATTGAAATAATAGTTAAAACTTCCCAAATTTGGCAAAATGTATAAATCTACAGATTCAAGAAGTTAATGAACCCCAAACAGAACAAATTAAATAGAGAAAATCCCCAAATAAATGAAACCAAAAGCTGGTTTTTTGATAAGTTCAATACAACTGATAAAATGCTAGCCAGGTTAAC
>NW_011898969.1:3776-4878 GCF_000151845.1 Pteropus vampyrus | reverse complement strand
TGCTAGTGAGGCGGAGTCTCGTATAACGTACTATAATCACGGGAGCAATGATTCTTTATCGTCTATGCCGTTTTCTGTTGGTTAGAGGTGAGTCCAGGGTCCCACCCACACTTAAGGGGAGGTGACATACAAGGCATGAATACCAGGAGTTAAGGGTCATTGGGGGTCACCTTGGGGAGGAACCAAAGATGCGGAGAGAGGAAAGGTAAGCAGGACGACAGTCCTTGGAAAAGCCACAGGGGAGGGCCATGGACCCCGAGGACAGGGGTTGGCCTTTGACAGAAGCAAGAGCCCTCCTCCCATTGAATCAGAGAGAGAGGAGACAGTGAGCCCAGAGGTGGGCCGTTCATGTCAGATGATGGTCAGAGAAGGGCTGCTTGTCCGATGGCTTCTGCCCCGCCACCCCCCCCACCCTCCCCCGCCCCCGTGCAGCAGGAGGAGGTCGTCAGCCGAGGGTGGGGGGATTTGGACTAGGAGCTGAAGGCACAATGTCGGGGGGCAGCAGGAGAACAGGCGTCCCCGGGGGAGAAACAGAGTTGCCAGACAGTATCGAGGACCCGCGTGGTGTTTGGGGTTCCGGGTACGTGATTTCCCCAACTTCACGCCATGGCTCACGCATAGAGTCATAAAAACAAAAAGAATCCTAGCTAACAGTTATGGGGTGCCAGCGATGGTCAGTACAAGTCGAAGTGTGTAGTCGCATGTAAAATTCATGACGTACGAATCATCCAGGCATCCTTGTCATCCTCATTTTTACAGAAGCGATGCGCAGTTTCCTTAAAGACACACCGGAGTTGAGTGGAGAGCAGAGGCTCGAGCCCCGGGCCGTCTCACTCCAGAGCGAACACCCGCGGGCCTCGCACTGCGCTGTCTCTTGTAGACGAAGCAGACAGCTGAGTTCCGTGGGGCTGGGGTTCAGCCAGGTGGGTGAGCAGCGGGAGGAAGGAGCAGACGGCTTGTTGGCACGGCTGTGACGACAACATTGGACGTGGCATCTAAGAGAAGCAGTGGCGTGGGGGTCGAGGGGTGGTGAAGAAGTCATGCTCAGCGGCTTGGAGAAAACCAAGGATAAACCAGTAAAATCAGTAAATAATGGGAACGC
>NW_011898969.1:0-1986 GCF_000151845.1 Pteropus vampyrus | reverse complement strand
GGCCAGGATTAGTGCCCTGGTCTGTCAACTCGAAGTCGTCACCTCCTTTCTGGCTTAGTTCTCTGTGCCCAGCACTTAGAGCTGCAGATAGAAAAATCACAGTTTTCCGAAGCGATCTACCCCTCACTGCTTATCAACTTCTATTTTCGGAAAGTTCTTTCTTCATAAAGTACCTCAGGCAGAGGTGGCTCACATGTGGCTGTGGAAAGATGGAGGGGGACCCTCCGTGAATCCTGCCTGGGCCTGTCCCCCGACCCGTGCAGTTTCCATGGGATATGTGTACTCAGAGAGTGACAATGGGAGGTGGCGCCATCTGTGTGCCGTCGGGGGTGACGGTGGAAAGTGGGCGCCATCTCGTTGTGAATGGAGAGCCCACAGCCCCTGGCGCACTGCTTCTGGCGAACTGGTCTAGAAGCCGTGATGTGTACTCACCTCTGAACTAGGGCCTCTCCTCCTCCACCAGAATTTTACTAGAACTGAATGTGTCCTGGAGCGACCCATGACACAGGCTTTAGGAAGAGAGGAGAGAAAGCCCGAAGTGCAGGCCTCCCCTGAATCTGCCTCCCCCGCCCCTTGGTGAGATGGAGCCAGAGAGAGCTAGAGACATGTGGGCGCTGGAGCCCTTAAAATGCCAGGACCCCGTGCCTCAGCAACCTGTAGCAGCCGGGTACTGTGGGGCGGGGGCGGGGACAGGGCGGTCTTCCCGCCCGCGACCCTGTGCGGTACCGGAACTTCTAAACTGCTCGGAATAACCAGAGTTGTCACAGTGACTTGCAGTCATGTCTGCTAAAGGCAGGGGAACTGGACCTTTTCCTTGCCCCATGCCATCTCGTATTAGGGTTGATGTGCCGTTCCCATTAGACATTCTGATGGATTCGGGAGTTCCGGGAGCCCCTCGGAACCCCTTCTCCAGCCTGGCCAGATCTAAGTCGTTGACACCACACGCTCTTCTCTAGGTTGCTGTCCAGGCCTCCGTCCCTGCCCTCGGTAGATGGGCATGGCAGGCCACTGCTCACCACGTTCCTGGGACGCACGGCAAGGCAGCTCCCTCGCATTCTCGGGGAGCCCGCAGACGAGCACATTCCCGCCGGGGTGTCCGAGAGAGGTTCAGCCCTAAGACTGAGGTTAGCTCTGCCGAGAGGCCTGACCTGGCTACCGCAGTTTGGGGTGTCATTTTGATATACATCCTAAAGCGCCTGTAGCCAAACAGGGTGTGTGCAGGAGATGATATGGTTTGGCCAGGAGGTGGTTTCTGAATAGCTAGTCAGGCGTGAGTTTAGGTCACCAACGCTGGCAGATGACCTTAGTTGCTCTCATTCACTGGGCAGAGTGGAACAGACAGCAACCCCAGGATGCGTGGCCCGGAGTTCCATGATTAAATCTTTACACTTCGCTGGAGAGACCGCTCTGGAAAATCCAGTGTTGCGATTCGTACGTCGGGCAAACAGGTTCGCCTCTAGGGTTTTGCGGGAGCGTCTATCGTTCGAGGACATTCGGGGGCACGTGCCATGTGGGCTTTGCAGTCTCACGGAAGAGCCCGTCCATCTCGCAGAATTCCGCCGAGGCTTGAGGTGCCAAGAGCTGAGAGGGCGCTGCCTGGACGTCACTCCACGCTGCCCCCGCAGCCGCCACGGCACACGCACCCTCCTCACGCTCTTGTCCAATCGGAAGGGAGTGGAAGCAGAGTCTCCCCGATCTGAGACTAACTGGGCGTGGCTGTCAGAATTGGCACGCGTCAAAAGTGCTCCGATGTAGTCAATTAAAAATTTAAAAGGCTGCGTGCGTCAAAATGTCATGTGACGAAACCTGCAGACAGATCATCGCAGTTCATTAACAGCCGTGTCGTGGGCGCGTTAGTGGGCTGGGGAGAACAGGCTTGAGTCAGAGCGTGTCATCTGTCTGCTGCTCCCCCCAGCCTGCTGTCCCCTATGCGTGTGGATCAGGAAGCGATGAAACACAGGCTCTGGGTTCAAATGCTGGCATCTC
>NW_011898968.1:765-1765 GCF_000151845.1 Pteropus vampyrus | reverse complement strand
CTTTGAACAAGTTACTTAACCTTCTGCTGTGTCAGTTTCCTCATCTGTCAAGTGTAGAAATAATAAGTCCTCTGAATACTGTGAATATTAAATTACGAAATATTTACGAAGGGCTTAGAAGAGAGTGCAGCACAAAATAAATGCTCCATAATTATTAATCTTAATCTATTTTTATTAATAATAATTACTATTTTAATATAGAAAGCCCCATTGACATAGGAAATATGTACTTTAAACACATGTGCACTAGTATATAAATATGATGTAATATAATTAATAGTGATAGAAATATCACTAGAGGCAGTGATTGAGGAAATACTAGCAAGAAATCTCTTGGTTATTTAATCTCCCTAGAACACCAAGTAACAATTAGCTGGAAAGCTGGCATCATCTCGCATTCCCTTTGGGTTTTAGGGAGAAGGTAATTGACTCCCTGGTTCAGTGAGCACAACAAAACAACTACAGCTATAATGGAGCCTCTATACAAACCCTGAGATGAAAGAAATATAGATAAAATATGGTTCCTGTCATCAAGGCCTATGTAGAATAAGGGGGGAAGGAACACATAAGCCACTCGCTGTAATCCATACTGTTTTCTCAGAGAAACCCACCTTCGGCCCTTTAAGTACACGCGCCCCCCCACACACACCTCTGTCCTTCCCCGCTCTCTCCACCTAGCTTAGAAATCCTATTGCACAGACTCAAAACTCCATTTTTAAAAATCTTTTGTAACTTTTAAAAAATTATTTTTGCAATTTTAAGTTTACCGCCTGTCCCAGCCTACCTGGCAGTAACTTTCTGAAACCCAAGACCATGTCTGCCCTTCTTACTGCTAACTGCCCGGAGCGGAACACAATGCCAAGCACAGAAGTACTTTAGAACTGTTTGTTGAATGAATGAAAGTAGAGGATCTGCCCACTGGAGCTGGGGAAAGGCACACAGAAGAAACTGGGCCTGGAAGGGCACAGAGGAGTTCAGTGGAGGATGCGCAGGTCTGAAC
>NW_011898968.1:0-715 GCF_000151845.1 Pteropus vampyrus | reverse complement strand
ACACACCTCTGTCCTTCCCCGCTCTCTCCACCTAGCTTAGAAATCCTATTGCACAGACTCAAAACTCCATTTTTAAAAATCTTTTGTAACTTTTATCATCATCATAATTTTAAAAAATTATTTTTGCAATTTTAAGTTTACTGCCTGTCCCAGCCCACCTGGCAGTAACTTTCTGAAACCCAAGACCATGTCTGCCCTTCTTACTGCTAACTGCCCGGAGCGGAACACAATGCCCAGCACAGAAGTACTTTAGAACTGTTTGTTGAATGAATGAAAGTGGAGGATCTGCCCACTGGAGCTGGGGAAAGGCACACAGAAGAAACTGGGCCTGGAAGGGCACAGAGGAGTTCAGTGGAGGATGCGCAGGTCTGAACATTTAAAACCAGCTGCACGTTCCCACGTAGGTAAGCTGCTGGACTTATTCCCGGCATGCGAACCCGTTATTTATGCAAAACGTATCATTTTGACATTTTGGAGAAATATTTTCTAAGCAAGATAAGCTGACTGCTTTAACTGGGTCAGGCATCTGAGTTCAAGTTCTTTTACTACTAATCAGAAGTTCTAGACATGCGACTCAATTCATCTGAGCCTCAGTTTCTACATCTATGTAATGGAAGTAGTGACATTCATCCCCACTAAACCGTTGTGAGGGTCGAGCCAGCTCATGAGGGGGAAACCTTTTGTAAATTGCAAACATACATGAGTCCTGCTTTTT
>NW_011898967.1:5304-6781 GCF_000151845.1 Pteropus vampyrus | reverse complement strand
ACACACATTCTCATTCATTTTCTCTCTTTGAAGATATTTCACATTTGAAAATAAACATATCAAAATTAAGACTGTTCCCTGTGACAAGAAATCACATACAAAAGAAGTGAAAGCCTGAGTTCTTAAAGACTCAGTCATTAAGGAATGTCTCTGGAACTTTCTTTCTCTTCACAGGGCTGAGAGCTGCAATAAATAGAACTCATTAGAGAGACAATCTCAGAATAAGAAATGCACACATTTATTATGAGCAGCTGCAATCGTCTGAGCTCCTGGAGGGATGTGGGAGAAGACTGGCATTCATTCACTGCTCTGGAAAAGGTTGATTGCCAATGGCACCCAAAGGAGCAAGTTCTCAGCATCATGGGTGCCGCCCACCAGGTAGCAGCTTCCACATAGGTCAGGCTGAGTGGGAGGACTTCTGGAGCAGCTCCCCCAAAACCGTCCAACAAAACGGTCCAAGGGTGCTTAGTCTGTGGCCTGCCTCTGGGGTGGGAGAGGGAGCCTGGCCCCTCGTCAGCCCCTCAGGGATGAAAATCCTGCCATCTGGAAGGGGAGGCACCACTTCACTTCCAGTTGGGCCTTCTCTCTGAGTGGCGTTTAGCCAGTAGAAACATAGAACACCCAGTTAAATCTGACTTTAAGATAAATAATGTTTCAGTATAATTATGTCCCAAGTACTGCATGAGACATACTTACACCAAAACATTTTCTGTTAAATTCAAATATAACTGGGTATCCTGTATTTTATCTGGGTACCAGTACCTTCTCGCAGTCTTCTCTCCCGCTAGACCTTCCTAGGGAGTGTTTATTCGTGCTGTGTGTTCTCAAGCAGAAATCTGTGCAGTTCTTTCTCCTGGGATTCTCAGGGAAAAGGTAAAGACTCCAGGCCACATCTACTGAGTCAAATCTCCAGGAGCGGGACCCAGAAATACACATTTTATCACATTGTTATCTAGGTGATTCTGATGCACCTTTGTATTAGTTATCTGTTGCTTCTGAATAAATTACCCTAAAACACAGAGGCTGAAAACAACCAACATTTAGTATCTTACAGTCTGTATGGGTCAGGAATTTGGGATTGATTTAGCTTTGTGATTCTGGCTCAGGGTCTCTCATGATGCTGCAATCAAGATATTGGTTCAGGAGGCAGTCATCTCCCAACTCCACTGGTGCCAGAGAATCTGCTCCCGAGCTCACTCACGTGGCCTTTAGTAGGTCCTCACTGGCTATTAGCTGGAACATCAGTTCCTCATCACATGGCCGCTGGCTAGGGATAGGGCTGGGGGAGTGGGGAGGGAGACTCCCCAAGACAAATCCAAATCTAGACTACACAAGATCATGAATACCAAGAGGCAGGAATCATTGGGGACCATCTTACAGGCTGTGTACCACAAAATTCAAGTTTGAGAATTACTACTACAGATCCGTCCTCAACATCCTGCAACCAAGACTGCATTTTAAAAATAGGAGCCAATGT
>NW_011898967.1:0-2834 GCF_000151845.1 Pteropus vampyrus | reverse complement strand
CACACAGCTGAGACGCAGCAGAGCTGAGACTTACATCTAGGTCTCTTAGAACTAGGGAATGTTCTCCCTAATGATTAGCTCTGTGACTATGGGTAATTATTTAACTGCTTCAACTTCTGATTTTCTTGTGTGTACCATAGGATACCTGTTTACCTCCGAAGCCTGTTGTGAGAATTCAGAAAAATCACTTTTGGCGAGGCATCTAGCATCGTGCCTGGTGTACACTCAAAGAGCACAATGAGACCTTCTACTCTAGACCCCCTGTGTCCTGCACCGCCAGCCCCTTTGCACAAGCCTTCTCTCAACTGCGACTCTCCTCCTTCCCACCAAACTCTGTGAAATAAGCTACTACTCTCACTTTCTCCACTCTGTTGCCTCACTTTTCATTCACATCTACTCATTTTTGTATTCCCCACAGCAGTGGTCCCCAAATTTTTTGGCACTCGAGACCGGTGCTCCTATGAAAATCTAATGCCTGATGACCTGAGGTGGAGCTGAGGGGTGATGCTAGCGCTGGGGAGCGGCTGCAAACACGGATGAAGCCTCACTAACTCACCCACTGCTCATCTCCTGCCGTGCAGCCTGGTTTCTAACAGGCCACAGACCAGTACCGGTCCACAGGCTGGAGATGGTTGGGGATCCCTGCTCTACAGGACCTACACTACACATCGCAGGTGCTCAAGAAAAGATAGCTGGATTAATTATTGAACTAAGTAATGGAATACTCCTTCAGTATCACACAGGATGCAAAGAAGACACTGTTCTTATCTTCGAGGGGGACGTGGAGTTACTGAGACAAGACAGAAATGTGAAAAATGTCACCAGAGCCATATTGCGAACGAACAGGACAGAACCTTTTCAAATGCAGGCAACCGGAGAGGCCCCTGAGCTAGATGAACACCTTCTTGTTTCTGCCCAGTGCTTACTTGGGTGCCAGTCAATAAAGTCAGAGTGAGGTGCGAGGACCAAAGGGGAACCTAACCACTGTGCCACCACTGGGGATTCACATAAAATGAATGCATATAATAAGCATTTCGGGACCTCTTTTGTTGGAAAGGACGCCATCCTTGGAAGGAGGAAGGCATCAGTGGACAAATGTGCTTGGCGCAATGGACGACGCAAACAGAGCGTGAATCGGTGTAGGGGACGCGGGACTTCCTCAGTGTCTGGAAGACTGAAACTGGAACCCGGTCCTGGCTTTCCCTGGCGCTGCGCCCGCGGTTTCCTCAGCTATAAAAGGAGGGTGACGAGTGTGCGCAGCGATGTCAGGGTGATTTTCCACACTGTGCACCGCATCCTGCGCCACCTTCAGGACTCCGCCCTCCCAGGCAGCCACAGAGCTTCCTCCTCTGAGCAAAGCTGGCAGCAGAGAGGAAACATCACTGCAGCCAAACCTTCCTCTGAGGTTTAGCTCTGGACAGAGAGCCCTGTCCATCCGCCAGGCCCTGAAGGGCCTTGGCACCCCCGCCAGCCCAGCGTCCAGTGCCCACCTCAGTCTCCACGGCAGGGCTTTCCACCGACTGGGCTGCTTTAAATGAGGCCTTGGAGCTTCCACAAACCAAAGCAGCCTTTATAGCCTGACTGGGAAGACCTGCAACCCAAAACTCTTCTTGAAACAACGAAATAAGACACAGTGCTGAGGAATCCTTTCATCGGATAGTTTTGAGGCGCCAAAGTAAATACATTTGCAAAAACAGGCCACTCTTCTGTGCTCCAGAAAGAATAGCAGCAGCAGCGGGAACAGTAGCAGCAGCAGTAGTAACAATGATAATGTTTGAAATGCTTGGCTCTGTCCTGGGCTCTGTCCTATGGTACTCACTCCTTTTAGGAACTGGCTCCTTTACATGACACAATTCGCAACTCGCTATTGTCCCCAGCACCTGTCACAGGGCCTGTCCCATTGAACACAACCGAGGAGACATGGTGATTCTAGAGGTCCCTGGGTATCTTCTGTGAAGGAGAAGACTGATAAGACTTGGCCCCATATCAACTAGGGTCTGAAAGGAAGAAAGCCTGATCCACAATCTTCTCTCGACTCCCTTCAATGAACCTGCAGCTATGGACCCCTGCTCATTCAGAGATGAAGTCCATCTACAGACAGCTGCTGTGAGCTGAGAGAGCTACTAGCCCTCCTGGAGAATTGGCTCTGTTTATTCTCAAGCGGAGTACTGCTGGCTGAGAAGGGGGAAGAAGGAAGAAACCTTGTCAACTGGAAGCACCAAACACAGTAACTCATATTTCCGTCCAGCTTTCAAGTTGACATTTGGCCCTCACATGCTATTTTCCTATTTGAGCATCCTCAGAACTCCGTGGATAGACAGAACAAATGTCACCACCACCATCATCATATCTCTACCTTACAGGTGAAGAAACAAACTCAGACTGAGAGACTTGTCCAAGGACTCACAACTAGTGAAAAGCAGAGGCAGGAGTTCAGCCTTCACCCCCTGGCTTCTGTGTAGTCCAGGAAGTTTCTACCAAGTGGTGCTGAGGCAAATCTTTAATTGAGAGAGGGACAGGGTGACTGTGGGGGGCAGGGAGGTTTACATGGCCACTCTCCTAATCATGATCAATACTTAGCATTGATTGGAATAATGGTAGCAAAATGCCCTGGGAACCTGTGGATGAGTTAGAGAGTCATGGGAATGCTCCTGTGGTGGGAGAAGTGTTTCTGGAAAGATTCATAAGCTGGAGCCATTTCATCCTCCTCCCAACTCGGGGAGGCTGAGCAAGCCACAGTCCTGGACTCTCTTTACAGAATCCCACTCTCCTTGCTGGGGTCCTCATGGGAGGACAGCAAACAGTGCTATTCTTTTTGCTACAGAATAATGGCT
>NW_011898966.1:1183-2877 GCF_000151845.1 Pteropus vampyrus | reverse complement strand
GGAGAATGAATATTGAACAAGAAACTGCTATGTTCCAGGTCTTGGACTACAAATATTATATGCTGTCTTTTATTTAAGTTTACTTAATTCTCTCAACAAGTTTTCAGTAAGCCTCTCAGTGAGCCCGATCTAGAGGTATCATTATCTCTTTTTGGCATTTGCGAGACTGTGATTTAGACAAGTTAAGTCACTCGTAGTCACATCGCTGATAAGAAGCAGATTTTGCAACCATATCTGTCTGATGCCAACGTCTGGCCCTTTCCACAACATTGGATTGCCTCTAAAACACTGAATAATTCCAGTATCGGAGTTCCCAGTCCCTTGACAAAAGAGGACACTTATCCAAGGCCAAGAACCAAGGGAGAAAGTCAAGTCGTTCTTATGTAAGAACCCAACTAATTCTCAGAACAGCCTAACTGACAAAGATATCCATTTCTAATCTTAGAAAAGAGGAAGCTGAGGCTCAGAGAAGTCAGGCCATATGCAGGCGCAGGTGGTAAGAGCTGACGCTGCTGTTCACCATCCCCCAAGCCCGTTCTTTCCTCTTTTTCATTTCGCATCGCTCTTCATTCATCGTGCAGCCAAGACACCCACCGAGACCGGCTTCATCCTTTCAGCCTTCAGGATTCAATCCTCCAACACACCGCCTATCCACGCCTTGCCTTTGTCAGGCCTTTGTGCCCAGTTGCATCACCAAGAAAGTAAAAATGAGCATGGATGGAGTCCTGAGTCCTGTGACATTGTCACAGGTCCAGGCGGCTCAACATCTGAACCTTACCTTAAATCAAGATGGCTCATGAATTTTCATCTATACCATTCCACATAAAACCTATCTCCAAATCCTGATGGCTTTACCTTCGAATGTGTATGCTTGACACAACCACGTCCAACCACGTCCACCCATGGCCATGATGCTGCACATCTCCAGACTCTTCCTTCTTCAGAAATGTCCCATCTAACCTCCCCGTTTTTTTCTAGTCTTTTCCCCATGGCAGCTAATGCCAGTTACCTATGTGATCTCCATCCCTCTTTGCTTCTTCCCCGTGAACAGAACTGCAATTTTGTTTGAAGCAGGTGCATGTCCATAAGAAAAAAAAAAAAAGAAACAAATCTGAAATCCCCCTTGCTGCTGTGTGTAGACAGTCGATATCAATGACCAATGAGACGAAAGCTTCAGTCTCCTGTAGATTTCTAAGAAAGATTTTCTCGCCCAACTCCAGCAAGGGTCCTTTCTTTTATTCCCTCCTTCTTCCTGACTGGCGTGTGGCATCAACATCTGGGGGTGGAACGAGCTATCTCGTAATCCTGACGATGATGCCTACGTGCTTCTCGTGACAGAACACAAAGCTAGAAGAGTCTGAGGTCTTCATGATTTCTCTGAGCAATCGCACAAGCTCCGGGTGGCTTAGAAAACCCAAGTTTAATTTGCATTCAGGCTGGAAGAAGGGAGAATGAATACAAGAGAAATCTGTGGACTCGTGACCCCAAACATTAAAGTGTTAGAAACCTTCACATTCTAAGATTCCAGTCTTCTAACTCTAATTTCCTGTCACAGTGATCATTTAAATTGCAGATGAGAAGACTTGAAAGGAGCTTCGCATGTTACTAAATTAGCTAAAATTATTCGGTCTGTCATTGCGATGGCTCTGTCATCCATCAACTCAGCTAGACTGAACTACATTTCCCAGGATTTC
>NW_011898966.1:0-303 GCF_000151845.1 Pteropus vampyrus | reverse complement strand
AAGGGACAGACTCAGCACAGAGCATGGCGGAGTCCAACTTAATTCGACAGAGTGTCTTTCAGCCTCTGGACCATCTTTAAAGGATCAGACACATGCGACTGATTTCGTGGATGTGTAATTTTAAAAGACCCATCGCGTGTCCACCGTGTTGTTTGTGCTGCCCCTTTTAAATGCCAAGGCAGCGGTTAGCAGCATGAGGACAGATGCGTGCTGTAAACGGGTAAGTGGGCAGGCGAAAGCTGAAAGGTCCCTTTGAAGTCCAGCCACGATGGCATGATAGAGGATGAGTGTCCCTCTTGAATT
>NW_011898965.1:4087-4874 GCF_000151845.1 Pteropus vampyrus | reverse complement strand
TGTCCCTGCTGGCTGTGCCTCGGAGCATGGGGGGCTCCCTTGTGTCCTCCTCGGCGTGCACACTCGGCGCGCAGGAGTGACTGACCTCGGCGTGCGAGGGTGACCGGCCTCGGCGTGCAGGGTGACTGACAGTATGCCCACCGCCCAAGGAGACCGCAGCTGGTCTTGGGCCTGGGAATCCCGCCACCCGATCGGACTGTACGGCCGGCGGGTGTGGGGCGAACGGGTGCTGCACCTGCGTCCCACTCCCCACACTGGCCCCGCCTCTCCACGTGACTGAGGAGACACTCTGTGACCAGCACGCGCTGTGGCTGGAGCCCCAAAGGGCGAGCCATCGTGAGCTCCTGCAGCTGCCCCCCAGCAGAGACGGGGATGCGGCCACACTCCACGGACGGGGCGAGCCAGCCCCTCCGGCTGGTGCTGGGACGCACGCCCGAGGCGAGTCCTTGTTCTGTCTGTGTGGTACGAAGCTGCGCGTCCAGCGTCCAGGGCCCACGGCCATCCTTGGCACGGAAAATACATCCGGTGATTATTCCCGGACTGGGTGGCTGGATGAATCGCTGTGTCGCACGAGGTCCCCCCCGGGCGGCCGTGGCGTCTGTCCCCTCGTCCTCACTGCTGCAGCAGGAACCACACGCATCGAACGCCGATGCCGCGCCGTCCCGTCGCCTAACGCAGCCGCGCTGCTCAGTGGCCACTCAGCGGCCGGCTTCGGGACGTCGACGCTGCGCTTCAGATTTCTGCATGAAAACTCATAAACTCAGTGGAACGGAGATTTATGGAATCG
>NW_011898965.1:0-2331 GCF_000151845.1 Pteropus vampyrus | reverse complement strand
TCCGCCTCGGGCCCCACACACCTGACGTAGCCAGGGTCCCCTGCACACTCAACGGCAGAGCCCAGCCCCCAGCACGGTCACGCGGTAGGTGACAAGGCGGCACAGAGGCCCGTCCACCCCTCCCTGTCTCTCATCCACCCCTCCCTGTCCCTCGTCCACCTCCTCCCTCTTACCGAGGCTCGAGGTCTGGCCGGTTGTCAGCTGTGTGAGTCCTCTGCATCCCTGGATGTGACACAGGCCTTGGGCTAGCTCTGCCCCAAGCCACATTCTCTGAGATCACCGACAGAATCTGGCAGTAGCCCGCCCCTCCCTGAGGGACGTCTGCAAGCACACCCAGCTCCGTCCTCCTCCTGCAGGACAGAGCCAGCTCACACCCCCAGAAGGCCATCGGGGAAAAGGCCAGAGTTCAGCGCTGGCGAGGACCTGGAGAACCAGGAGCCTCGTGCGCCTGGTGGGAACGTAAGCTGGTGTAGTCATCATGCCAAACAGAGCGGCGGTTCCCCCAAAACTAAAACCACGACGACCCTGTGACCCAGCAATCCCACTTCCGACTGTTTATCTGAAGAGCACAAATGAATTTGAAAAGATCTGTACCCCACGTCCAGAGGGGTGCACGTACACACTGGGGTGCTGCTCGCCACGGAAAGAACGGAATCGTCCCATTTGTGACGGCGTGATGGGCCTCGAGGCTGCGTGCTGAGTGTCAGACCGAAAAGCACACAAGCTGCAGGACTTCGCCCGTGTGGGACACAAAACGCAGAACGACAAACTATCAAGACACAAAAACAAGCTCATGGGCACGGCAGAGTAGGGGTCGCCGGCGGGGACGGGGTGGGGGGCACGCAACCCGGACACAGAGGTCACGCTATGACCTTGTGCACCTAGAATCACGTAACATTACCGACCAATGTCACCCCAGTAAGTCTAACTTGAGTCACTGGGCTGGAGGATGATCCGTCACCAGTGTCCCCTCTGCTCCCAAAGGTCTTACCTGTGAATGTCATGCCGATGCCCGAGACACCATGGTCCGCTGGAAGAGGGACAGTCACGTGTCGCCAGGGGTCGGAGGCTGGTGGCCCGTCCCCTCACGTTCCGTGTCCCCGGTCATTCTCTGCCTGACCGTCCAAGTCGGAACACCAACCACCACCCCCGTCAGGAGGGTACAACCAGACCAGCAAAACCAAATAAATCTCTTTATTGTGCCATTGTCTTCTACCAGAAAATTATTAAAATATAAATATAAAATCTCTAGAAAATACTCAGATCTGTAATCTCCGCCCCCACCCCGACCGGGCCAATCTCTTTGCCCCTTGACAGCCGGGTGGATCACGTGTGTCTGACTCACATCATCCACTGGAGGTGACAGGGACATCCTCCCCTCCAGGCAGGGAACGCCCACCCCCAGCTTCCGGAAGCTCAGGTGGAGCTGCCCACAGGGCGCGGGACAAGGGGGTGGGGAGGACAGGGACAGAAGAGACTGGGCCCCAGAGTCCACATGTGCACAGAGGACAGGCCCTGCGTCCGTCCCCACCCCCTGCCTAGACCTACCCGCCGAGGGCCAGGTTCCCAGAGAGCCGGATCTAGGACGAGGGCTGAGCATGCACGAGTGTGCATGTGTGCTGGTGTGTGAATGCGTGTGTGCGTGTGTGCTGCTTTGCATGTGTATGTGAGCGTGTGCGTGTGTGCATGCTGGAGTGCACGTGCGTGTGTGCGTGTGCGAGCACGCGTGCGTGTCAGGGTGGCTGCCACACTGCAGTCGTAGGGCGGTCAGGCTGGGCGCGGACACGGGAAGCAGGGGGTGGACGGGGCTGGTCTGAGCCGGGGGGCAGGGAGGACCATCAGCGCTGGAGCAGGGCCCCCAGCCCCTATTTGGTGTCAGACGTGTCCGGGGAACCCTGGGTCACCGTGGCGGTGGTGCTGGGACCGCTGGTAGGACCCCGTGCTGATCGGGGTCGAGGGCCAGGGCTGCAGCATGGCTGGGGGTGGGGTGGGGCAGGGAGCACGGTGTCCGGGCCGGCTGGGCCTGCGGCCTCGCACCCATGGCCACAGCGTCACCCAGCCACAGCCGCCCGGTGCTGGGAGGAGCGCAGGCCCGTCGGAGCCCACGGAGCCCCTGCCGTGGAGGCCAGGCAGCCGGGTGCGCCATGCACCAAGGCCCCCTGCCCCCACCCCGCCGCGCTCGGGAGAACCCGGGGCACTCTGGGAAACTCACGCCAGGGTTGCGAGTCCAGAGGACACTGCACATCAGGCGAGGTGTCCCAGCCCATGCCCTTACTGTGACGGCCCTGCACGTGTGCCCTCGCCCACAGGGCGATGTGTGCACGGACCCTC
>NW_011898964.1:3237-4761 GCF_000151845.1 Pteropus vampyrus | reverse complement strand
GAAGACATTTCTGCAATTCTCCATTCAAGCAGTAAAAAATGACTCTCAACCTTTTTGCCTTTGATGAGAAATAAAAGATCAGGAGGCCCTGTCTTCTAGAGAAGCATAACGGAGGGAACATTTCAGGTAACAGCTGTTGTGATAATGCTCCCAAGAGGAGTGCTGACCCTGCCCCTACTGTACAGGCTGCAGTGATTTCACTTCGTGCCCAAGCACAGGAAGGGAGTCAGTGGGCCTTTATGGAGATAATTGTGGGGTTCTCCACATATTAATAAATAAATATTTTCTTCTCAGCTCATTGGAAGAATCCTCAAATTCAAACGCTGTAGAACCTATTTCTTGAAAAGTGATTACGTTTTTATTTTTCTTGGTTTTCACTCACGCACGCGCACACACACACACACACACACACACACACACACACACACACACACAAATTTACCTGCAAGTGATGACCTGTGCAGTGCTCATGAACTGAGTGCTGACAAAACCATGTGTTTTCTGCCCAGACTGGAAGTCAGCACGAAATCCAGCTACGTGCTTCAGCGAGATGAGCTGGTACAGTCAGAACAGTCATTTTTGAGCTAATGAGGTTTTGTCTCTCTCTACTGCGCATTTAAGGAGGAGACACATTGCCACTAGCATTATTTAACTCCCAACTTAAATTCAAAATCTTAATGTTTATTGTGAACAATTGAACAACTTGACATCTTGCAAATTTTTTAAAATGGTAAAACAAGAAGAGGAAAATGACCTAAAATTGAATCCAAGTAATTTTCTTTGGTTTTACTTTGGTATTAAAAAGAAAACTGACTGGGCTTAAGGGAAATGGCGAGTTTCAGATTAAAAACAATAAGCTGGAGAACACGGGAGCAGGGAGGTAACCTGTGTAAGGATCCTTTCTCACCCTTAGCTTTGTCTTTCCCCAGGTACTGTTACCACTAAGCTACGTGTTTGTTCAAAGTTCCAGCGTCTCGTCTGGAGCCCAAGAATGATTTGAAGGGAACTGTAAGCCATATTTATGCTCAACTCCAACCCGAAGTTAGAGGTTTAAAAAAAGAACAAGGCACACAGAAAGAAATCCCACTGTTGAAAGAGATCAAAAATGGGATTTTCAAGTCATTTCTTATACAACTTAGCTCTTTAAATTAGTATACAATCGTTTCAGTCTTTCTAAATACAAGTTGTTAAACCTTCAAAAACAAAAACCAAGAAAAGCCAGATTTGTGAATAATGTAGAACTTTTCGTGAGAGTGTAACATTAATTCTTTAAAACTCATGGAAATTAATGTTTAGTTAATTAATTTCTTTAGTGTCTTGAACAATTTCTTTTAATATAAAATTATTTAATTGCAAAGTAGTAAACAATTATTTTTTAAACCTTTCCATTTACCTTAATGCTCTCGAAAGTAAAAAAAAAATAGTGTCGATAAAAGATAAAATTTTAAATACTTTTATTTACATAATTTCTTTATAATATAAAATGTTCACTAAAAGTAATTACAAAGTCAATAGAAGTTGAAG
>NW_011898964.1:0-997 GCF_000151845.1 Pteropus vampyrus | reverse complement strand
AGTGGCTGGCAAGCATGCCATTATTTTCCATTTTTCTAAATTCTTTTGATGTCTGTCTTACTGGAAGACAGCCAGAGTCTCACATCTAATTTTACAATAAATACGTTAAACTATCACATACTGTGTAGCCCCTGGAAAACGCTACTCTACACTCATGAAAGATGGTGAGTAAAGCTGTAAATAATATCTTAGTATTATTATGAAAATAGTTTTGAATTTGTGGGTCATTTGAAATGGTCTCAAGGACTCCTGCGGATTCCCTTTGCAGAGAATTCATGTGGAACATGAGTATTCTCACAGGCTGGTTCACTTTGAAGACTTCCTTTGCATATATGTTTTCTAGACTACTTTATCACCAAGCTTTCTATCTTCTTTCTTACAAATGCCATGCCATTCCACAGAATCATTAACAGCTTCCCAGGAATCTATATAGTTCCATACCTGTGATCGTCTCTCTTCTAAGCTAAGTGGACAACCAGGTGAGTCACCTGAAATTCTGACCGCTGGGAGGATTTCTCTTCCTAGTTACCTTTGAGAGATCACCCTCAAGTAAGGTATAAAATGGCAGCATCCCACTTCAGACTGGTTTCAGCACACTGAACAGAAATATCTCTGAATCCGGCTTGAATATTCTCCTTAGTTCTCATGAGGCCACAGTCATAAGATGAGGGAGACGTGGGCAATGCAGCAAAAACTGATGCACTGAGACTATGAGCCACCTGCTCGTACATCATGCTGGTGACATCAGTACCTGCTCAAACCAGATTTTATAACTGATGATGATCAACTATCCACAGTTATAGCTCAATGGGTCATATATACTCTGCTTATGATAGAAATTTGGTTTGCACGGTCACTTGGTATCTCTAGGGCTCAATAACAAATTCAGGGGTATTTTTCTTAAAAGAGAATAAATATTTTCTGAAAAAAAGTACAGCTCTGCTCTAAAACTCAAGGGGCTTGCACTGTGAATCTCCTAATAGGGCTTTCCACAAGA
>NW_011898963.1:2473-3483 GCF_000151845.1 Pteropus vampyrus | reverse complement strand
TGCTGGGGCCTTGGACAGTCCTGGGAGCAGAGGGGTTCCCAGGGGTTCCAAGTCAGTCTGCGACACCACTATATGTCTGCCACTTCCTGGCCCTGGACGCCGCTCCTGGCTCTGCCTGTGGTCACTGTTCATGCCACCGCTGACACGCTCATGCAGTGCCCAGCCGCCGGGTCAGCCTAAACGAGCTACTGCCCCCCTCTTACCATGCACCCCGAGGCTCTCCCCTGAGCCCTGCAGCACAGCTCAAGCCAGGTTTACACTTTGGATGTGAAGTCTCTTAAAGCTCAAGTATAACCAAAGGGACCATCGCCGGACGAGACAGGTCACCATGAGACCGCTCTGAGGAAAAGGCCCAGGCCCAGCCCGCTCCACGTAACCGGCTGCACCATGAAATCACCGGCCAGCGAATACTGACACCCGGGTTCCAGTCCCCACATTCTGCTTTAATCAGTCTGGGGTGTGACCTGGGCATGGAGTGACTTAAAATATCCCCAGGTGATTCTGATTCTAACACCAAAGTTAGGAAAGTGCTCTTATCAAAGTTACAACGGACACATTAAACCAAAATTATTCTGTTAGGGCAAGCAAAATCCAGCCATCTGTGGCCATGTCAGGTTCCAGAAACAGAGCAGACACCCCCCATGCTTCCCACAGGCCCGGGGCACCCCGCTGCAACCAGCTGAACTGGTTGCCACCCACCCCAGACCTGGGGTAGGGGCTCCGTGAGGTGGGCAGGTCGGCGGGAGCTGCAGCGACTCCCAGCAGGCAGGCCGCCCATGACAGGTGTCACTACTGACGGGGCCTGACAAGAAAGGGACCTCGCAGAGGGCTTCCTGTCCTCCCCCTCTCCTGGGCCCCCAGGGCGGGTAAGTCCCCTGGGCCCCCGCTGCCTTCGCTGCCCCACGACTCCAAGGCCCCTGTGGCCCTCAGCTCCCAGACTGTTCCCAAATGTGGCAACTCATCAATTCCTTCCTGTCGGTGACAACCTTGTCTGGAATCTGGCAATGCTT
>NW_011898963.1:0-508 GCF_000151845.1 Pteropus vampyrus | reverse complement strand
GTTCTATCTGTTTGCCACTAGCCACAGGTCATATTTTCAAATTTAAATTTAATTCCAAATTCAGTTCGAGTCTCACCAGCCATATTTCAAGTGCTAAACAGCCATACCTGTCTATCCTAATCGACGACTGAGCTATAGAACATTGCCACCATTTTAGAAAGTTCTGTCAGGTAGTGCAAGTCCAGCCTATATAAAACAGAAAAGAACGATAAGAAAATGAAATAAGGGGCCTAAGGACTGAAAAGAAACCGTCTCCCCTACCCTCAGACAATAGGATTATCCACATAGAATACCTACGAAAATCTGCAGGCAAACGGGTAGAATAAGACCGTAGAGCTGCAGACGAGACCGCCATAGTCCTAACAGCAATCACACTGACCTTCACGTGCCCGCACTGTGCCAAGGGCTTCCATGCACTGTCTCCGATATCATTCTCACAACGACCCTAAGGTGGTACTCTTATGTCCACCCTGCCAACGTGGAAACTGAGGCAGAGGGATTAAGGAAC
>NW_011898962.1:4135-5908 GCF_000151845.1 Pteropus vampyrus | reverse complement strand
TCCCTGAGGTGGATGTGGTGGTGCACCACGGAGATCCATCTTCAGGGAAGACACGCTTGATCTCCGGCTTTCTGGAGTGCTGCTCAAAGATGGCCCTCGGCTGTCAGCTTTCTTTGAGGATTGCCTCAGTTGAAGAAAACTGCCTTGCCCAAGGTCACAGTGGGAGCAGTTCATTCAATGACTGATCAACATGGGGTCTAAGTGAATTCCCAGCTTCTCGATCCAACTCAGGCCAATTGTGGAGGGCCACCCCAGTTCCAGAGCACTGCCAAGGGGCCATCTGAAGCCTTTGTTGATCTGCTCCTCCCTTGGCCCCCTCCCTTCCACAGATGTTCAGCCCCAAAGCATTCCTAGACATTAACCACCATCTCAGAGTCTGCTTCCTGGGGAACCCAACCTGTGACACCTTTCATCTGGCACTGGTGTGGAGGGGCCCCATGCAGCAGTTAGCCAGCAGTGGGGCATACGGATACCTGGGCCAGGGAGGACTTTCCAGCTGCAAGTGAATTTGGAGTTACATGATTTTTAGACTGAATGTTCTTAAAATTAAAAATGACAAAAATAAACTGTGAAACATGCCAGGAGTGTCCTCTATGGGCAGGGAGAGGACAGGTCCACAGCCTGAGTTTAACGGACAAAGTGTACAGCTGCTTTCTGCTCATTTAATGAACTGACTGCAGTAGAATATTAAATGCTAAGGGCCTGGGACAAGGATTGCTCAGGAGAGGGACAGTGTGGAGAGTGATGTCTTAGGCTGGGCTATCTCTTCTCATATATGACTGACAGGGTGAATCATAAAGAGAGTTTGTATAAATCACATACCATTTGATTTTCCCTAGTGAAATTATAAATGGGAGCAATGACTCTTTGCAACTTCAATAGATGTGATGCAGTCATATCTTTTGCTAAACCATTTCATGACTATTTGTATTCAATTTACTAGACCCATTTATCAGCAAAATCAGGTTTTCACCTGTATTTGCTAGGCAGGTTCTTACCCAGCAGCTAATACCTGCCTTTGTTAATTTGTTTCCTGTCCTCTCCTCCCTTTGCATCTGAGATCTTGGTCCGCAGATGTGCGAGTCCTTTTTTTGCTCCTGCATCCTAAAAAATCCCTTGGGCTCACCTGTCCTCTTGGCATTATGGTTCCTCTGCTGGAATCCATAGCTTCCCTCACCAGTCACTTGTAGGTAGGTAAACACTGTGATGTCTAATTAAGTGTAAGTCAGGGAGCTTCCTTTTTGGAGATCTCAGAAGTTTGGATGGCCTTTGCCTCTTAATGCATACACTGACTGTGAAATTCTCTGTCAAGCTTTAGGAAGTGAGTATATTCAGGGTAACCATAGATTTTAGCGAATAGTTTATAATAATTCAATTTTTTTCTGTCAGTCAAATTCTTAGTCGCATAATCATTTGGAATGATCCAAGTGCACTGGTGGTTTATGATATTAGAATTAAAGTTCATGAATCTGTAGTAGTAAAATAAATAAGTGGGCAATTCACTAACAGGATTAAAAGGGGGGAAACTGCATGCACCTGTCACTGTAATGTTAAATATAACATACTCCTCACATGCCCATTCCCAGTGAAGAAATTGCAGCCCGAATAGTTTACATGGTCATTTTGAAGCTGGGAATACTACCAACTTAGAACCCTTGGCCCAGGTGAGTATCAGACCCAGAAGATGCCCTGGGCACGTACCTTTATTCCACTGTGATACCTTAACTGCATCAAAATGGTATCTCTCTTCTAAAAAGGGCTTTTTTATTTTAC
>NW_011898962.1:0-1310 GCF_000151845.1 Pteropus vampyrus | reverse complement strand
ATAAATAAAAATCCACATTGTCATTTTATAATCAATAATAACAACATGGCTAAAGAAAATACTCTGTGTAGAACAAAGACTATTCTCAGAGAATAATGTATTATATTAATGCATATATATATTCTTTCAAGAAATAAGTTAAATTTAGATTACTTTAATTTCATTCTAATGGTATTACTTTATTTAAATTTTCTCTAGAAATAATCTCATAATTAATACATATATTTTAAAAAGTAATGCTGTCTAGTACTCCTTGGTATTTACCCGAAGGAGGTGAAAGCTTATGTCCACACAAAAACCTGCATGCGGTGTTTATAGAACGTGGAAGCAATCGAGATAACCTGCAGTGAGTGAATAAATAAATAAACTGTGGTCCATCCAGACAATAGAACATTACACAGTGCTAAGGAGAAATCTCTATACTTTCCTCTAAATTTTGTTGGGAACCTTACGCGGCCCTAAAAATTAGTCTTGAAAAAAAGTAATGCTGCTGTAAGCTGCTGGACTCATTTCTGGACAACAAGGAATGGAGTAATTTCTTGTGTCAGTGTTTTAACATGGCTATGTACAGCGTGAGGAAAACTAAGGGTGAAATAACGCGGACTGCCAAGAAGGTCTCAAAATTGAAATGTTTTATTCATCAGTAATAAAGTTTTAATAAAACCTGGTCATACTTGGTGAAATAAAACATGTAAGTACTAAGAAGTATTCATCTGAGATTTTTTTGATCTGACATGGTAAAAAAAAAAAAACTTTTCTCTGAAGTCAGCGAACCTGGCTTATAGACCTGATTTTGAAATTATTAGACACATGGCTTTCAGCAGGTCATTTAATCTCCATGAGCTTCAATTTCCTCCTTGCAAAAAATGGAGATAGTAGCAATTACCAAGACTACTTTTAGATAATTTTCTCATTAAGTCAATGTGATAAAGGATATGAAAACATGTTACCAATGTAAATATTATGGAAATGGTAATTATTGTGAAAGGTTTAATAAAATACTCCCAGTTACCTCTTGATTCTTTCAGCCTTATGTTTTATATCCATGTAGATTAAGTATGAAATAAAAATTTATACTTTACCTGATATTTTGGATCATAACATACATTATCTATGATTGATTACAATGCTCAATTCAGTATTTTGCCTGTAACACATGCTACCAGTATTATCCTTTCAAAAAATGGAGATAGTAGCAACTCTGACAGTGATTTTCCGATAAAGGTATAGTTTCAAAAAAATCTGTTCGATATGAAAACCTGACTTGATTTGGACGCCATTTGTTTAAATTCTCCTGCAGTGAGACATTC
>NW_011898961.1:3469-5409 GCF_000151845.1 Pteropus vampyrus | reverse complement strand
CCAAAGGGTTCTTGATAGTTTACGAAGTATTTTCACACTTAAGATCTCATGTAATCTTCAGAAGGTTATGGAACGGTTATCTGTTTTTCCCAAGGTAAAACAGCAAGCAGCCCAAGATGGTAAATGATGAATTTAACACGTCGCCGCCAGGAGTTATGCTTACGTGACTAAGCATAGCTCCAACCTGAATTTAACACAAAGCCAGATATTAATTCACCTAATCGACTTTACCCCTTACCATTTGTTTCCTTTGATCCTGCTCCTTCAGTGGGGCAGGCAGGTCAATGACAGCTTCTAAGGCCCTGTCAAGACCCTGTGTTGGGCTGAAGGCCTCCAGGTCTCCCCCTTTGCTGCTGCAGTTTCTGCATGGTTTTGCCATGAAGGTGTGGCGTATGGAGTGGGAGGTGCAGGTCGTAATGGGTGGGGAACCTCTTCTCTGGCTTAGCCGACTTGCTCCGTTTCCCCCCTTCACCCCAATTCCTTAGCTCTGATTAAGAGACAATCTCCCTCTGTATCATACGCATTTCACTTCACATCCTCTGCTGAATTTATTGTAACAATCCTGCTGGGTATGTTATTAATACTCCTTTTCAAGCAGTAACTGAGTTCCAGCAAAGTGAAATCTTTTATCCACGTCTATAAGAGGCAGAGTCAGGACTTGAGTCCAGGGTCTTTGTTGCTGCTGTTGGTTTGTTTTGGTTTTTGACCCTGTATCAAGATAGATGTATTTCTCCACCCAGGACTCAAAGTATGAGGTAAGACAACCTAACTGAGTTCCAGCAAAGTGAAATCTTTTATCCACGTCTATAAGAGGCAGAGTCAGGACTTGAGTCCAGGGTCTTTGTTGTTGCTGTTGGTTTGTTTTGGTTTTTGACCCTGTATCAAGATAGATGTATTTCTCCACCCAGGACTCAAAGTATGAGGTAAGACAACCTTCCTAGGAAGGCTACCTTGCCATTGTGACATTTCCTTCCAAGTCGTGACATCGTTCCATAAGCTTTGATGCAGATGGTTATTTCTCTAATGAAGACTATTCGTTCCCTAATATCGAATGAATGCTCACTTCTCTGTTTTTTTTGTGCTCTCAAATGGCTTTCCGTTTTAATGTTGAATCATAACATAATCTCCTTGAGGATATTTTAAAGGCAGTTAAATTCAACATACCGAGTACTAATAATATACCTAACGAACTGAAGTGGCAATAACGCGGACAGCTCTGATACCATTTGGGACCACAATAGCAACTACAGCACAACTGCCACCACCTGGCTAACAGCAATTTTAACATCCAGTCTGATTTCAAAGATGGTACAAAATAATTCTAAAAAAATGCGTGATTTAGAATGTATGAAATGCAGTGTAGTTTCTTTCCCCCTAAAAATCTGTTTTTTCTGGCTAGCCCGTGAGATCGTTTAAAAAACTGGGTCTCACATATGCATACTTGGCATCTAGGATGAAAGAAAAGAACAAGAAGCTAATATTTATTAGATGTCTACAGTGTGATGGGTATGGAGTCATCCTTAATTATTCAATTTTACATACGCCGTTCAGTGGGATCATCACAACAGCCCAAGGGTAAGTAGCATTTTCCATTTTATGGAGCAGCTTTAAAAACTATGGCGGGAACACCTAGCATAACTTAAGACACATAAGAGGCACACAATGAATGTGTGCTTGTGAAATGCATGAATAGGTAGAGATTAAACAACTTGGTCACAGTCGGGCAGTTGATATTGAACTGAAAACCGATCCTTGGCTCGTCTGACTCAAAGTCTGTGATTTTGGCAACATGTTGATCTGGCTCTCAGGAAGTGAGCACGTGGTCTGGAAATAAACGGGGACCATAGTGTTTACTAAGTAAATTGGAGAATGGAAGGAAGGAAGGAAGGAAGGAAGGAAGGAAGGAAGGAAGGAAGGAAGGAAGGAAGGAAGGAAGGAAA
>NW_011898961.1:0-2289 GCF_000151845.1 Pteropus vampyrus | reverse complement strand
GATGACTTTACTTAGAGTCTGGCTTTGTTTGTCACGGACACTACGCACTGATCACTCGACCTGGGACAAATGCTTCACTCCTCTGGGTTCCCTCGAAATCACAATCCCTGAGGGTGTAGCATTGGGACACTCAGGGACACACTGCTAAACAGATAATGTCATTCTGTGGTCTCAGTGTCTCAGGTTGTAACACATCTCGAAGGGGAACTTTCTGTATTTCCAGAAATATTTTGTTTTTAAATAATATGTTTTGATTCAACCATAGAGTGATGCACACTCCTGGTAAAAACTTTGGAAATATGAAAAAAGTGGAAGAGAGGAAAAAGATAACGCCACCAGGTAGATATGACCATTATCAATATGTTGATGTGTTGCCTTCCACCATTTTTTTATACACACACATTGATAAACATATTGGGGGGTAAACTAGCATTTTTTTAGCTCCTTTTTTTTTTACTTGTTATTTTAAACAATCTTTCATGTCATTAAATAGTCTTTGTAAACTTTGATTTTTAGTAAGTGGCTAGTAGAACTCCATCAAATAGATTAACCATAATTCATTTGAATATTTTTCCATTTTTGGTCTTTTCAGTTATTTTGATTATCTTTTGCCATTACAAAAATGCTGCCATGAGCAACTACGTACCTGAATATATGCGTATACTTATGCTTTTAGAAATAATGAATTAGAAGGGTTAACTTACTAGGTTAAAGGACCAGGACCAATTTTAAATCATTCTGCGGAAAGATTGCAGCAATTGGTCACACCGGGAGGTCATGAGAATGTCCACTGAACTTCATGCCACCAACATCAAATCACCAACTTACTGGAAATAACATTGATTTTACTAATGTGCTAATATTTTTTATTACTAGTAGGGTTACGTTTTTCATTTCATATTTATTTGTCACATGCAAATATACTCGTATAAACTCCCTTTTGTATTCTTCACATGCTTTGTGGTGGAGTGGGGAGCAGATGTTCATGTTTTTCCTATAGATTTAAAGTCTTTAAATGATAAGGATATGAAACATTGCTATGTTTGCCATAGAGCCTTTTTATTGTTTAAGGTGTTTTGTTTACAATATCTAAGGAAATATATTTTTAGGACAGGAGTCAGGTCCCCTGAAGCCATGGAAATACATCGCTTCCCACCAGAAATACATTCTTTTAGTATGAGCACAGAGCTTTTAAAACGATGAACATAAGATTCGCATCAGAAGTGTCCCACTTAATTTTCTTCTGCGAGATGCAATTCTCAGCCCATAATAGTAGCAAAACCTAAAATTTCCATTATTTTAATTTTATAGTTTTTTTTTAAACAATACCAAGTATCCGAAGGAGAATGAAAAATCACTTTAAGAGTGATTTTTCCAGTCCTTTCTCCTGTAGTAGTTCCTGTGAAGTCCAAACATTTATTACATGAAGGAATATCACTGTTCCAGAAGAGTCTAATACACCTGCAGGAACAGAGTCTTTCTCAAAATTGGTAAGAATGGGGGCTGAAAGCCTTTGGCTGAATCCCATGAAGTAATGAATGAATTTTAGAACTAGCATCTCAGAACTTGAATCTTTTAGCATCACTGATTTTTTTAAAATTAGTTCTGTCATATTTTAAGCCTTTAGAAATATAAGTCTATTTAGGGATCTCCCCTTTTGCTTGGTAACCCTACACCCCCTTTCCTTTCTGCAGGCCATCAAGCCTGCCTCTGTGTCCTTCAGGCTGTACCTCATTAAATGCACACCCTCAGGTCCTTTGCTGTGTATAGTTTTAATGCTAGGCTACATCCTAACCACCTCCTACATGCAACACACCTGGCCCTGATCCTTCCTGCTTCTGACCTAATGTCTCACCTTTCTGTAAAAAAGAAAATAAAAGCCACACATAACATCCTGTTGAAATATAACTGCCACCTAACATTCTTACATCTTTCCCTCCAGCATTTCATCTATGCTTATGTATCAATATTACATACTCTACTGTTTCTCACTTTTTCGTTTAAAATTATGTTATTATTTCACCAAACTACAATTCTTCGTGGTTAGACGATAATCAAGTCAACTACTCCTCGATAGAGAGAAATTTAGGGTGCTTTCTGGTTTTCCCTAGTTGGTAATCTTGACTGAATGTTGACTTATAAATTTGATTACACTCCAATTACTTTCTTAAGGCAAATTTCTAGAGGGAGAGACACTGTGTGAAAAAGAATACCTAAGTTTCTAATACTTGGCATACATGTTGGGAACAATTCAAAACGGATGCTAAGCTTGAGGGTTTTTTTTTTTTT
>NW_011898960.1:2059-4916 GCF_000151845.1 Pteropus vampyrus | reverse complement strand
GGGGACACAGCAAGCCCCATGCCTGCCCCACTGGTGGCTCCCAGCCTGTGTCGCCTGTGATCAAGAGGGGCTGGCACACCCTTTCTCCTCTGGCTAAATGGGGAAGATTCCTAATGAGCTAGGCTAGAACAAGAAAGATATTTTTGCCACACTACCTCCTGTCTCCAATTCCTGGTCCACTTCCAGGCCATTGGGACCCAGTCCCTATAAAGCAGCCCACACGACATGGAAGTTATGGCCTTTGGTATAGATTTTACATCGGTGTGTCTGAGCTCAGCTTTACAGCCCTCACCCTTCCCAGCTTTTCCCCCAGCCTTGCAGCAAGCACCTGCCTCGTCTTTGCCAGTCCCAGGACTGACACGCACACCATTTGGTGTGGCACGAGTCTTTGCCAATTAGAATAGATGCCAGGCACTGGACAGCAGGATCCTGCAGGATTACAGAGAGGGTTTGGAGGGGAAGGGAAGAGAAGAGACGAGGTGGCAGGAATGAAACTTTCTAATATTTTCATCCTTGGCAAGGCCGTGTTAGATTCCACCCAAGAAGAATCTACCCAAGAAGAAATATTTGGAATTCAACTGAGAAATGCATCTGCTAAGGGCTGAATGTTTAAGACCCGGCCCCCACGTTACTCTGCTGAAGCCCCAGTTCCCAGCGCGATGGCATGTGGGAAAATGAGACTCGGACGAGGTCACGAAGGTGAAGCCCCACCAGAAACCTGCACTGACCTCAGTGGGAGAAGCCACCTCCAGAATAAAATCAGGTTCCCACCAAGACGACTCTATACCACCCGTTATGGTGCTGTGAGCCCTGGGCCAGCCCAGGGTACTTAACTTTTCAGCCAATAGAAATTTGCCCTCAGCTGGGATAAAAATCTAAGCAGAAAAGGACTGGATTTGCCAACTTACTATAATATCTGTTCACATGCAAAATTTAAATGCTGCTTGCCAATAGCTATTTACACTGACACCTGCTTATTGCCTGGAGCCTAAATACAATCTCTTTAATCGTTGACCTAGACACTGGGGTAGGTGGGAGAAAGTGACTCTACACCAAGACTTCAAGTCATGGATCTCATCATCTCTTATCCTTAGATTAAATGAAATCATTCTAGAATGGAACATTCCCACTCACTCTCACATTCTAAAGCAGTGTTTCCCATGAAAACTTGTCACGTATCAGAACCACAGTTAAAACTCTCAATGCCCAGACTACAGTTTGCATCAACTGACCACAGTCCCTGGGGTGGGACCCAGACATCGATCGGTACGTGGCAAAACTCCCCATGACACTCCAGAGTTCTGAGAGTCCACTTCCTTTCATGCTGCGCCCTGGCTCACTGCCATGCCCTCTCCCAAAGCCCACCCCCCAACCCTCCACGCCAAGAGTCAACATATAATTTATACTTCTTCTAATTGTCCGTACAAAGGAACCATACAAAGCCAGCTCAAGTAAAGTGAGCGAGTGAGTGAGCGAGTGAGAATAGAGCATGACATCTCGAAAGCAGCCAGAATTCCAGAAGTGGAGCTTGAACGACGGCGGCTTCCTCTCTCCCTCTCTCCCTCTCTCCCTCTCTCCCTCTCTCCCCCTCTCCCCTTGGTCGGCTCTGCCTTCTTCCTCCCTCCCATCCTGCCTCCTCTGCTCCTCCCTCGTCAGTCTGGCCACGCCCACACGACTCATCATGTACCACTCCCCTTCCCGTGACCACCCACTTCAGCCCCTGACCTCCAAAATTTGGGGAGAGAAATCGAATCGACCCAGGTCGTCTTCTCAACCCATGATCCGCAAGTCTTAAGACAGGTTGCTGACATGCCAGGAATGGTACCTTCGGGTCACTTGCCATCCTTGGTCCCAACTCTGCTCATAGCCTCTTTTGCTGCATCCTGGTGTACCCCAGACGCCGTGCTAATCATGTAGGAGGACAGAGCCGTGAGCCACACATGGAACCTCCCTTCGAGGCCCCCTAAGTCTGTCGAATACCAATGAAATGAGGGTGTTGAAGAAAGGGGAGCAGGGTGCTCCAGGAAGAGCACCGAAGACAGGACGCCTGACCGGGAGGTGCCGTGGGGCGTGGCTCCAAGCCTGAACCACTCCCATCCCAGCTTTACCTCCTGCCAGTTGTGTGGCCTAAGGGAAGGGATGTTTGACCTCTCTGACCCTCAGCTTTCTTTTCTAGTCAACTTGGGTGAAAAATATGTTTCACAGGGCTGTTTGGAGAAATAAATTAACTAAAGCACGTGCTCCTTTGCGCTCAGGAGACTTCAATTTCCTTTAACCCAAAGCAGAACGTGCGAACCACACGACGTGCAGACGTGCACCAACGAGAAGCCTCAAAGATGACAGAGCAGCAGGCACCCCCTCCTTCGGAGTCCACGGAACGCTTTCTCAGTAGCCTTCTGGCCCCCTGTCCACCCCTCGGCCCTGTAGTCTCGCGAAAGGAACTGTACAGTTGTGACTCGACTGCCCCTCCCTGGCGCTGAACTTCAGCAGGAACCGAGCCTCCCTCCAAGGGGCAGAACTGGCTCCTGTCGTAAAGGTACCAGAAGTTTCATTTTTCCTTTGGGTAAAGGCAATAAGCCAGCATGGTTGGCCACCCCACACCCCACCCCCCACACCCGGGGTGAACCGTATGTGACACATGGTGCAGTCGCGTCCTCTTCCCCCAAGGTCTAGTAGCCGTTTACCTCGAGAACACCTATGACCGGGCTCTATCAGCCGGGCTACATGAGGGGATGAGGCATCTTCCTGTCTCTGCCGTCTGGCTGTGGTGGGCAGGCCATCGAGTATGTCAGAAAGACGGGGCAGCCAAGGCCACCCAGACAGATGGCTACTGTGGTGGCCTAGGTACTCAGTTACG
>NW_011898960.1:0-309 GCF_000151845.1 Pteropus vampyrus | reverse complement strand
AGGCTGCTGCGCGGAGCTGCTGCGCGGCCAGCGCTGGATTCGGAACAGAGATGGAAAACTTAGCGCGCGGCGTGACCACGACCTCTCGCGAGACCGGGATTTGCCGCCTACAAACCGAAGAAACGTTGCGGGAGGGTATTACGTCCTCTATTTTTCACAAGGCATGGAAATTTGGTGTTATCGACTAAGTGTCCTATTAAGAGATTTCTGTAATAGATGTCGTTGCAGAAAAAGCATCACTTCCATGAAACATATGAGCCCTTTGAAAGGCCCACACCGTAGATGAAAATGACGAATAAGTGCAGGATG
>NW_011898959.1:2487-4546 GCF_000151845.1 Pteropus vampyrus | reverse complement strand
TAAAACAACCCAACAATAAACAATGAAGCGGGAGAACCAGAAGCAAGACTGGTTACACAAAATCCATGCTTGCGGGAAGCTGGCCACAAATTTGCTTCTGTAACCTCCCAGCAGCTAACTAGAAGCAAAGGCGATTAGTTATAAGAATTACAGGTCTGTACATAGAAACGAACAACAGTGGCAATGCATTTATTGAGCACAATTAAGTACCAGTTGTCTACATCTATTATCTCATCTAAACCACACGACGAACCTGCAATCTAAGCATTAAGCATTATCCTCCATGTCTGAAAAGGAAAGCGAGGTCTGAGTTTACTGATAAAAAGTAGTAAGGATGAAATTCTGATTTCTCCGAGACCTGCCCCACCTCCCCACTGCACTGTGCTGCGCCTAGTTTCGAAGTACAACAGAAAACCGCGAAGGATTCCTCTAAGGTCCCTGTGTTACGGAATGAGCACGGCTGTCAACAAGAGCCTTAGAACAAACCCAGAATCAAGTTTAAGGGTTGTTTCTCACCTGAACTCTAAATACGAGTGGTGGCATCCTGCCCAGGCAAAGTTTGGCACAAAGGCATCCTACAGGGAGATATCCAAGACGTGACGGGTCGTTACTGTTTCATTCTTTAAATTGCTGATGTAAAACTACTCCGATAGAGACACTTCTGGTCCACGGAGCTGTCACGAAGGCCCCAAAATCAAAAGTCCGGGGTCCGCATCGGCATCTGACTAATGAACTCCTAAGGGGTCAGTTCGGCAGGGAGGGAATGAGCTGCAGCTTGAACTGAAGTAATTACCCTGGTTAGAGGCAGAGGGAGGCAGAGCCCGGCCCATTTCCACCAGACACAGCTTTTGAGAACAAAAGCAATTTGCAAGGAATGGGCATTTGCAAGGAATCAGCAAAGGGGAAGTAGAGTGGTGAGATGTGTTTGGGAGGCTGTGGATTTCAGTCAAGCATAGGCTTAATTAGGACTGAAAAAGCTTAAAAAAAACAAAAAAAACCAAAAAAAACCCCAAAAACTTCATAGACTACCATGAGTAGCAGCACAATCTTGGCCTGGTCCTAGATCCCAGTACCTTTCAATCATTTATTTGTGAAATACCAACTACACAGCACTGCCAGGCCCTGGGGATGCAGGTGAGCCCTGCCCTCATGGGGGGCTCCTTCTAGGGTGTCTGGGCTCTGACCCTGCCCTGGACAGCTGAGGGAAAAGAGCTGGAGGAGGGACAGTGGAAAGAGGCTATGTGTCAATGGATAAAGATGAAGTTGTGTAGCTCGAGTGCCGAGCACTTGACATCCATAAACCTATCTTCCCCAAACTCCAGCAAATGAAGGACTAGCCTGCCTGTTGGTTGGTGGGTAACTAAGTCTGGAACCGGAATCCAATTCTGTCTGGCTACGAACCTCGATATTTCCTACAGCATCTCACTGCTCCTTGACTAGACAATCAGGTGGTCTAAATGGTCGTTGATCTGGCACACGCTTTGAAAATGCCTCTCTTGGGCTGTTTGCAATCTTCTCCTTTCTTGGGCAAACGTCAAATGAAATAAAGCCCCTGACCTTTGTTCTACAAATATGATGTGTCGTTTGGACACTGGTGGTTATTTTTACAGCAACTTCGTCTCTTCGAACCTCCAGGGAGGAGCAGAGATTGAACCAACAACCTCCAAATCAAAACACAACAGAGAATCCTAAAGTGATGCCACTAGTATCGCTCAAAGCTAACTCTAGCCTCCGAAGTCTGCATTGGAGGTAAATTGTCTCATACTGTGCACTCAACTTAAGAAAGAGACGAGAAGGTAGATGGGGAAGCAGGTGGGACAAGGGAAGCTGACAGCCTCACCGTGAAAGATGCGGAAAACCATGAAGAACAGACAGAACTGAAAGAGCTCATTATTTCTAAAACCCAGCCCACTCAGCCTTGGATATTTCTGAAGCCTCGCGGTAACTTTGAACTTGGTGAAGTTCCCAGAGGCGCTGTGTGCTAAAGGATATTAATAAGTCAGGGTTACCTGGGCATAACGTTACTAACTTTAAGGTTCGATATTAACCAAACAGGATT
>NW_011898959.1:0-407 GCF_000151845.1 Pteropus vampyrus | reverse complement strand
TTATTGTTAGAATGTTATGTTCCCATGGGCGATAGCCTATGTTCCCATGGGCGATAGCCAAGCAGTAATTTTCCAGCCAGCACATTATCAGAAAAAGAGTTTGCATTTCCTTTTTGGGTTCTTAGAGCTAGAGGAGATTATTGACATAATCTAGTCAACCACCAGTGAGTGAAGAGGCAGGGCATTAGGGAATCCCATGGAACAAGGTGGAATTTGAATTCTGTGGTTGGAGGAGTTGGAGAGAGTCACGTGGTAAGAGGCAGATAGATAATCATTGACCTCGTAGGGTCACTAAGAGAACTCGGTGAACTTATATATAAAGCATATGTGGAGATGCCCCACACGTGGCAAGTTCAATATAAATTTCAGTGATAATTATTCATACACTCAGAACTGAGAGCCTGGTG
>NW_011898958.1:6312-6785 GCF_000151845.1 Pteropus vampyrus | reverse complement strand
TCTCTTGTGGGGAGTCTTACCCGGCCTCAAAGTTTTGGTTAATATCCTTCTCCATGCCTCTGCTTATCAACTGCCTGTTAGTCCTTGGAACCACCAAACTGCACCAGGCAGTGAAAAGAGTCATTGGCTAGATCAGTTAGCTGTTCCTGCATTTTTTAAAAATCCCCAAAATGAATGCTTTAAAACCACAACTATCTTGCTAGCTCATCATTCTGTGGGTAGGTTGGCTGGTTCTGTGTGTGCTGGCCTGCCTGGGATCCCCACATGTCTATGATCAGCTGGTTGCTGGGACCTTGGGATCTCATCTGGGTGGCTCATCTCTGCTCCATGTGATCTTGCATTCAGTTGTTGAGCTCAGCAATTCTTCACAGTCACTTTAGCCAGTCCATTGGTTAACAGTCACAAGGCCGAATTCAAGGGGTCAGGAAATAGATTTCACCTTCTGATGCAAGGAGTTACAAAATATTGTGGCC
>NW_011898958.1:0-2322 GCF_000151845.1 Pteropus vampyrus | reverse complement strand
GATCTTGAACTTAAAGCAGTTAGCTTAGCCCCCGGTGCATTGAAAGTTCTCAGTAAATGGTGGTGGTGATAGTATTCCAAGTTCACACAGAAGTTAGAAGTCAGGGGTCCCTAGAGCAGCAGGCACCAGGGAGGTGTCTGGGTGCAGAGGCTGGAGAAGTAGATGGAGCCAGAGTGTAAAACTGAGGAGGATGTCAGTGGAACTTCAACCTGGCACCCCTCAGTTTTACTCAGCTCATCTACTTCCTGGTTGTCTCTACCCCAACTTCAACCCCTCCCTCCTGCTGGCTGTTGTGCTTAAGAGGAAAGGAAATGTGTCTTAAATTTGTGCTTCTTGGCAATTCCACCAATCAGAAAAATGGGCTGTATCAAACCACCCAATTGATGGAACCTAGCTTATCGTAATATCTGTGGAATAAGTAAATAAATAAATGGATGAATATTTGAATACATGAGCAAATGAATGAATGAATGTATCTCCACAGGCTCAAAGTACTTGTTCCCAGCAACCCCTTTGAAATGTAGGGTTTGGCTTGGCCCCTACGTCATCATTCAGATGGTAGTACCCTGACCTTTGATCTCAGATCCAAGAGGTTTTAGCAGTTACATAAGAAGAAATCGTGCAACGCGGGAAAAATGACAATGAACTCAAGCCCTTTGCCACATTTCCTACTTCAATAGCTAAACATAACCCTAGCCTGGTTTTGCAGTCCCTTCCACCCTAGCCTTCCTCTTTCACTTATCCCATTGTTTCCCACACATGGCCTTTTGCTCAAGCCCAGCTCTTCTGGTGACTAGTCTCATTGCATATGCGCCCTCTCCCCCTACCAATCTCCCCAACACATACACACATTTGCTCTAAGATGCTCCTACCAGCATAAATCTTGAATCTCTGCTCCTCTCCTCAAGGCTGCCACACCAGCCAGAAGCATAAAAATAGCAAAATAATCCATCCTCCTGTTAGGATAAGATTCACTTCGGTATTTCATGCTACTCCATCACGTCTTAACTAACCTAAAGCTGCTCAACCCACATCCCTGATGCTCACACTGCCAGGACTTGTTTGCTCCATCCTGTGTCAGCCTAGAGCTTGTCCCTGGCCAGGAGACCTCCAGATTCCCTGCCAGTGTCTGGACCCCATCGTTCCAGACTCTGCTTCATTCTCTTACTATTGATCTGTCCCCAGCTTGCCACCATGTTTCCACAGGGAACTCATTCCCCCAGGGGACTCTGGCCCTTCTGTCTACTTGGCACATTCCCTCCTTTCCCCTGTCCTACTCTTCACGTCCCTTGAACACCTGAGAAATTTTCCATCTGTTTCCCATTTCAGTTCCCACCTCCATTCTAGCTCTGTATATATTCAATTTGCAATGCACTAACACCGATTTATTTATATGGAGCTTGGTAGGTCAGCTTCTTGTTTTCCCATCTGGATTCATTATCTTCAGGAGAACAGTCATTTTTACTCTATTTTCGATTATTTCATGCTCTCTGTGTATACTAGAGAAGAATTGAAATTGATCAATGTCCTCAAAGTATAGCCAAGACCAGGTCCATCTCTGCAATGACAAAGAAATTTCAAGTTGAGTGCCACCCCTGGTGGCTGGCATGGCTGTTGGAGTGCTGAAGATATGGGGAGTCTATTCATATATAGGCTCAGACTGCACTCAATCAGTGACATGTCCCAGGGCATGGGAGCAGGGAGCTGTATGCAAGCCTTTTGTTTATGGGTCCCTGTCTGCAAGCTCCATCTCCTTCCATGAACTCGCTTTAGGAAAGGGGGCATTTTGTGGCATGGGTTGGAAGTCTCTGGTGTTGTTCAGGAACTTTGGAAATTGCTTAACTGAAAATGACCTTTGCCTCTAATGTTGAACTTGCCCCCATCTGAGGCCCAGGGCTGCTGGTAGAGTGAGTGAAGCAAGAGACAAAATGACAGCCCATGACTCATGTGACAACCATCAATTTGTCCTGGGGCTTTTGAATGCCATGGCATTCTAGACAGAAATAAGCCTTGACAAGCCAGGGTTCCTTAAGATGAAGTTGCCCTTATACACTAGAATCTGGATCAACTATCCACCCAGCCTCGGTATCTTAGTCTAATAATAATATTTAAGGGGTTCTTTAACACGAGACCTTAGAAGGTGAGGAATGATTGCCTGTACTGTATAAGACCAACTTTCTGATGTAAATCTTAAATATCTAAAACAGACTGTTGAGGCCTCTCAACTTCGAATTCCCCCAGTGACCAAGGGGGAATTTGAGCCCAGGAGCCCTATATCCTGTGGTCTAACTCCCGTCCCTCAACCCGGTCTCCTGTGGTCCA
>NW_011898957.1:2245-4175 GCF_000151845.1 Pteropus vampyrus | reverse complement strand
GCTGCCCATAAGATATGTTTCCCAAAATAAATAGACTTAATCTGTTTCTTCAAGGTAAAGGTGAGATTTTAACAAAGAGTGAGAAGCTACCTGCTTGTAAAAATAGTTCCTTGTCATGCAGAGCACATTTTGAGAACTGCTATCTGCTAATGTTTGCATTACTATGTGATTTTGTTGCTGAAAATGATGTGTCGTCTGGGAAAACTCCCATATCTACACACTTAAAATATGACCACAGTTTTATTTAAACTGTTCCAAATATTTTCAAATAAATAGATTTGATGGATTTTGAATCATTTTTTAAAATATAAAAACCCAACATATTTCCACTTATTTTAAAGAACAATGAATAGGCATCTGGGAAGGTAGAAATACAATAGCTACATTTCAACAAAAAACTTTTGTGTAATTGATGGATGTAATAGAAAAATCAATATCATAATATAATAAACATGGACAACTGTGTACTTCATTCATTTGTATCTATTTATTTGAAGGGATCTTTTTCAGATGTGACAGCCATTCAAATCAATTTTGAAAATAAACTGAATTTAGGAACTTCAGTTTCTGCTAAAAGTAAGTAATAGTAATCAGATTTACCCTCCAGACTGAAATTATTTTTATAAAATAGACACAATAAATAAAACAATAGTTTTCATAATGCTTGAATTCAGAATTCAGGCATAAAGAAGAGTGATTCATGACAAATTGGAAACAAGGTAAGCCTATGACTATCCCAGCTTGCTGCCTTAAGAGAGTTTCCTGGCAGCTGGGGAGTGGGGGGTGGGGTGCTGCTAGACGGAGCCAAGTGAACTCCTTGAGTTGAGAAAACAAGCTTAGAATCTGGGAAGGCCATCCTAGCTAGAGCTTGCAGGATGGAGCTCCAAAGAAAGGAGAGTTGCAAAGCAAGACTCCCAAGTGATAAAAGCATTAGGAGCATCTTTTGTTCCAATGTAGCTTCTGGAGGGGTGGAGATGGGGGTTGGGGAGTGGAGAGTGGGAGGTTAATTCTGATTGTTTAACTTGCCTGTCTGGCTGGTGCAGGAGAAAGGTTCTGAGAGAATGACAGGGAATTACCCCAGACTTAACCAGGAGATGATGCTAATCACAGCTGTGCTTAGAATGTGGTATCTTTATTAGAGAAATTGAGCACAGCCCTTGGCTCCTATTCTGGATATAAAAATGCCTTTTCTGTCTGAAAGGCTTCTACCCAATAGCTATTTGTAGATTTAAAAACATCCTATTCACTGCTCTGATATCTTATCTAACATCACATCCAACCGGGATACCTTTATTGCCTAGGAACTGAAGCAATGGACTCTTCCCACAATTCACTGTTTCGTGTATCTCATCACCCTCCCGCCTCCCTCCAAAAAAGTAGTAGAATTGTCTGTTGAGAACTCATTACGGCACAAGCTGGCATACAACTTCTTACATGTTGGGTTGCTGACTAGTGAAATATGGTATATGTCTTCAACCAAACAAAAAAACAATATATGGGACTGTTTCTACAAAGTCGTCAGGGACAAAAGTTATGCATAGTCTCAACGAGCTAGCTGTCCCTTTACCGAGCCTGGCTACCGCCTACTGTCCCACTGCTGAGTGTCCGGCCCGCAAACCATATGTGGTCGACGCTGAATCCCTCAAATGGCACCACCACCCACGCTTTGAGCTTGCTACCCGGTAGCAGGTTGGTTACCATGAAACTCTCCCATCCTGTGGGGCAGTTCCTTTGTTCTCCAGGACTGATTTATTTTCCCCAGATCCAAATATTATCTGTGGGTTTTTAAATATTATATATATTATTTTATCTTTAGATCATTTTCAGTATGTTCTCTATCCTCTGAATGATGAGAGTTTTCTATAATGCTGAGGTGAAACAAGAAGAAATGTGTTTGACTCTCTTTGGTGAAAAAGGTTACCTTCTCACC
>NW_011898957.1:0-2195 GCF_000151845.1 Pteropus vampyrus | reverse complement strand
CTGTGCTTAGAATGTGGTATCTTTATTAGAGAAATTGAGCACAGCCCTTGGCTCCTATTCTGGATATAAAAATGCCTTTTCTGTCTGAAAGGCTTCTACCCAATAGCTATTTGTAGATTTAAAAACATCCTATTCACTGCTCTGATATCTTATCTAACATCACATCCAACCGGGATACCTTTATTGCCTAGGAACTGAAGCAATGGACTCTTCCCACAATTCACTGTTTCCCACAATTCACTGTTTCACCCTCCCGCCTCCCTCCAAAAAAGTAGTAGAATTGTCTGTTGAGAACTCATTACGGCACAAGCTGGCATACAACTTCTTACATGTTGGGTTGCTGACTAGTGAAATATGGTATATGTCTTCAACCAAACAAAAAAACAATATATGGGACTGTTTCTACAAAGTCGTCAGGGACAAAAGTTATGCATAGTCTCAACGAGCTAGCTGTCCCTTTACCGAGCCTGGCTACCGCCTACTGTCCCACTGCTGAGTGTCCGGCCCGCAAACCATATGTGGTCGACGCTGAATCCCTCAAATGGCACCACCACCCACGCTTTGAGCTTGCTACCCGGTAGCAGGTTGGTTACCATGAAACTCTCCCATCCTGTGGGGCAGTTCCTTTGTTCTCCAGGACTGATTTATTTTCCCCAGATCCAAATATTATCTGTGGGTTTTTAAATATTATATATATTATTTTATCTTTAGATCATTTTCAGTATGTTCTCTATCCTCTGAATGATGAGAGTTTTCTATAATGCTGAGGTGAAACAAGAAGAAATGTGTTTGACTCTCTTTGGTGAAAAAGGTTACCTTCTCACCCGAGATCAAGCTGAAAATCGATTCACTTCAATGGTGTGGTTCCATGTCATATCTTGAATATTCTCATTATCTAGCTTCCTAGCAGCAGTAGTTCAGGAATTATTTTAGTCCATGTTAATTATATAACAGCCATAAAAGTAACTTGAAAAGAGTAGCAGGCAGAAATATTTTAAGAAAAAAGATAATTGATAAAGACCTAAAATTAAGACCTTTCTTAGTATGATTAAAGTTGTAGTGATTGTGATTACTTACTTTAACTATGAAATGTCTTCACTAAGGTTCAGTGCCCCTTGACCTTTTCTTAATAAACAATCATTTGACATGTAGTCACAGAATAGATTATGGTAAATATATCCCACATATAAGCACATATGGTAGGAAATGTTTCACTGCAATATTGAAGGCAATATATTTATATAGTTTCAATGAATCCTTTCTGCATTTTTAAAATGATGGTTAGGTACAATCACAGGGAAAAAAGAAACCTGTGATCATCCCCTTGTGCCACCTGCTTGTAACCACTGCTAACCCTACCAATATTTTTTAGAAAACTGAAGTGGGGAGAAACTACAGCCAAAGAGTACACAGGGTGCTAGAGGAAGGCCGTGTAGTAGGATGCCAGCCCTGTTCCCATCCCTGGGGAGAGAAAGGGAGGATATAGTGCTGACTATATGTGTGAGTGCCTGGCAGAGGCTCTGAAACTAATGAAGCTTAAGCTCCAAGTCCCCTTCCCAAACTCTGAGATGGGTCCTATTAACATGTTGCCATGGTCACATGTTCTCATAAAATTTGCAAAAGTAAAATTGTTAAATTTGTTATAACATCTGTTTCTTTCCATGCTGACGTCCCCTCCATCATACAATCTACCACTAGTCTTGGCTGGCTTGAGAGTAACCTCAGGCTTTTTTGAAATCTGGTGAAGGGAAAGTTGAGCTGGAGAGGCACTTCACTTGGGTTCAGGAACATATTCGTGTAGGTCATTTGTAGTCACTTCCATGAAATATAAAGCTACGGTCTGTCTAGGAACGACTTTTGCAAGTACCTCTAATGCCCACTGTCCTGACCGTCCAGCATCATGACACAAAGATGCAACATCAGAAAAATATTACAGACAGTGCTCATGTACATCTGAAAATTCTTTCAATTATTAGACATTAAAATTGTAAAGGATTTTATCTTCAATACCTCATTAAAATGAATGTCCTATCCTATCAGAAATATTCTTAAAATGTAGCTTATACAATTATTAACAGATTTTATATTTTTTCTTATTTGATGATGATTAAGCAAAATAGAATCAGAATTTCTGTATTTTTAGAAATATAGAAACAAACAAAGCCACACTCATAAAGTGAATATGTATGGGAAGC
>NW_011898956.1:4449-6761 GCF_000151845.1 Pteropus vampyrus | reverse complement strand
ACGTCGATGAAATGCGAGTGTAGAAAGAGAGGTGTTTCTATGATTGAAGGCTTTGGGGGGCTTGCTGGAGCGGTTGTCAGCAAAACTTTTCGGGGGCTCGGCGTGGGACTTACGGGGTTCGGGGGAGCATCGACTCCAGAAGGATGCTGCTCCCAGACTGCTCCGTCGGAGAAAGCTCGGGCCACACTTGCGTCCGGGGTTGAGGTGTGACGACTGTGTTGGGGGAGGCCCCGCTGGTTCTCGTCCTCCATTGGCACTGAGGTTCACGGGGGCCTTCTGCTCAATTTTCCGTAACGAGGGCTTCCTGCTGGGGGGGTTCATGTAACGAGGACCCGAGGAAGTCTTTAAACAGGAAAATCACCCATCTCCCTGGTGACCGTGTGGGCGAGGCGGAGGAGACGGCTGAGATCAAACTGGTCCTGGTTTGGGGGGACAGGGGGTGGGCGAGCCCTGAGCTCCCACCTCTCTTGGCACCACAGCAGCCCCCATGTCACCTGCGTTGTACACTGGGGACTTCTGGGAAGAATGTGAGTGAAAAGGGCTCCTCTCTTACAGAAGGGCCGGCAGTGTGCTGGATGCCGTCTTTTCTGTGTTTCTGTCCAAATCCGTGTGTCACTGAGCTGAGGGCGCCCCAGGGCGACGAAGGACTCATTTTTAGTGCCCAAATCCCATCTTTGTTCATGCACTTTCAATTCCTTCGGAATGATAACTGGCTTTATATTTACTCAAACCTCACACTCGGTTGATGCCCAGGGGGCTGTCACCTCTGAGGGGCGCCCCATGAGGCTTTGTTCTTTGCAGTCTCAGAAAGGCAGGCAGGGCTTTGGGCTCAGGCTGCCAGGACCCCCCTTCTAGGCTGAGGAGGGCAGAAAGGAAGACAGAGCAGGATGTTTTCGTTCCTGTCTGTTGCCGGAAGGCACCTTCCCACAAACGGCCAGTTCGATTTTGATGAACTTTCTCTTCTCTTCATTTAAGCCTTCCTTCTTTTGACTTAAGGATTATGCCAAAAGCCCCAGACTGATCATAAAGCCTCGGAACAGATTTCAGCTCACAGTTGCCCAAGAAAAACATGTTCATACCAGAAGTGATTTCCTAGCCAGTCATTTCCTGTGTTCTCAAAATCGTTATTTCTTCCCTAAGATATGTATCTTCAGATAACAAGGATGTTCTCCCTCTTGACCTTGGGGAGGTGACGTGGCAGGAGGCATTCTGAGGAAAGCATAAGTGAAGGGACACTTGAGAGGGGCCGGGAAGGGGCTGACGTCTTGCTAAGTTCACGGTGCTTTATATCCAGCCTGATTGGGAGCACATTTTTGATGCTGAAGTGATGAGGCATCCAGAAATCTGACATCGCCTCTGCCACCGACTCGCTCTGTGCCCCAGGGCAAAACTCAGCCTCGGTTCCCCTCCTCTGAAGGAGAATGAAGGCCGCTGGCAGCTGAGAGGCAGTAAGGCACCGAGCGTAAGGGACTGTGGTCTGAATGGAAAGTGCATTCAGCAGGATTTGCTGCAGAGTCATGGCTACCCCGTGTTAGGGTGTCGAAAGCAACAACCGCTTACGGAAATGGCCAGGTGTTTGCAAAGCTCTACAGGGACTTCAGTAGCTGGCTCCGTGAAAACAGGGCAGGACATCTGCCTTTCGTATAGCTGGCGTTTGCAGGTCGGGTTCGAGAAGTTGAAACCTTTTCAGTTCCCTGTTATTTTTTGCCTCCATTCGCCTTTCATCCTTTGGTAGGCAGTGTCATGCCTGAGGCATGAATGGCCCCCGCCTCCCTTGCCCGAACACCTGCACGTAGTTGTTTCTCTGCATCACGATCTTTGCCTCATCCACTTATTGGTTAAGAATTAAGCTTCTTTTTCTTTTCGTTCTTTTTAAGGCTTTGTAATAGGTGAGAGAGATGCTGACTTTCACATGCATGGAACACTCACCCATAAAGATGAAGGTCTTCCACAATGCATGAGCCGGGTGCTCTGATGCTGACCTTTGACCCCACACACAATGTGGCATTCAGCTGTCCTGTTCTCTGAAGTGAAAACCTTCAGAGCCCTCAACAAAGATAATTCGCTAAGAGTAAGCGGTCCGTGAACTGCTGACTTAAGATGAGAAGGCAGTTAATTTTGAGATAAAGATGAAGGCAGGAGGTCTATAAAAATTACAACGCCCACCCAGGCCAGATCACCGACCCCCCTCCCCCATCGGGGTGACAACTCAGCCTTCCCTAAGGCCTAGGTTAAAGAGACAAGTAAACTTTCTATTCAGGGGGATTTCTTAATGCTAGAATTTCCTTGGACAAACCTGCCCGGCGTTCGAG
>NW_011898956.1:0-779 GCF_000151845.1 Pteropus vampyrus | reverse complement strand
CAGTCCCCATTATCTCCCTGGTCAGCGGCCTTGACTTCGGTGTCATACACACTCCATCGACTGAAAAAGCAGCTTCCCCGCAAGGTCCCCAAAGGGGGAAGCATCCTTAAAGGCCTCTTCCGGATTCTGTACGTGATCTTCCATCTTGGGAGAGCGGCCACACAACGCTGTGGTTCAACCCTATACTGCCTCTTCGGTACCCTCATCAAATGAGGGTCCCCCAAATCAGCTGACCCAGGGCACTTGCGATTGACCGAGGAAAGATCTCTTCTGAATTCATTTTCATCCAGAGGCAAGAGAGAGGAACGTTTCCTCTTGAACTTGGAGCTGTCCACTGCTTGCAGGGTGTTTTCTGGAAAGACCGGGTGAGCGAAGCGCTTCTGCGTGGGGAGCGGTCTCTAGAGCGCCCTCATGCTCAGGTCTAGCCGGGGCGCTACTCCATGCGGCCTGCCCTTGGGCACACACCCTTCCACCCCTCTGGGCGCTCTCTCCGAAAGCCTCAGCACTATGTGCGCCTGGCTAAGGTGGGCACCGGAAGGACGCAGGACAGCCGGAAGGGCCGGGCACAGGCCTCGGCGCCGAGATGACCAATCGGGGGCCACCTGGGCGTTGATAGACAGGGAAGAGGAAGTTGGTGGGCGGGACTTCCTCCGAGGGAAGCCGCCATGTTGGAGCTGTGAAAGCCAGGCACTTGGCGACCTCGACGCTCTGAAGACTGGCCACGCCCGAAATGGAAGGCCGAGCTCTCGACGTGGGAGCTCCGCCAGTGCTGCTAGACC
>NW_011898955.1:5005-6300 GCF_000151845.1 Pteropus vampyrus | reverse complement strand
ATCTTTGTCCCCTTGATCACTTTCAGTAGGTCCCCTGTGCCTCTAGAGGAGAGGAAGCCTTTCACATATTATCCTACATTTCCCAAGAGTGATAGAAGGACATCCAAGGCTCCCTAGAAAAGTTACTGCCTCTAAGCCTAGATTATAGGACTCCCCATTCTGAGAAAAATGATACAAGTAGTTTTGTATCTTAAGATTTTTAGTCATTTTTCACAAGCATTTCCTTTTAATTATTTCCAATATCACAGTCAATTTAATTCTATTAAACTTAGCAATTATTGAATATCCCTCCTAAACACTGAATTTACAGAGATGAGTAAGCTGCGGTCATAAACTTATATGGAAAAATTTAATGTTAAATTTTCATGTTGCATTACATTATATTTTTAGAATACTGTTTATAAGTACAAGCTCTTAAAGCAGTAAGATTTGAGTTTGTATCTCTCCTCTATCCCTTACTACCTGTGTAATCTTGAGCAGGGTACTTAACCTCCATAAACCCGAGTTTCCTCATCAGTGTAAACAGGATTAGTAATAATATCGCTCTTGGGAATAATTAATAAAGTAATTGCTGTGCCTGATAAAATGTAAGTGTTCAGTTAATTCTATCCACTGTTATTCCATGTAATAATCTAGTAAATCAAATATTGCTATCCATGGTTTTTAGAAAGGAAAATCATAGGCTCAGAGAATGAGTGACTTCTCCAGTGTTAAAGCCAATAAATATTAAAACGGAGTCCTTATTTTGGGACCAGAATTTGTCCCCAGTATAGCATAGGGCATTGTTTCTCATAAAATTTAAGAATTTACAGGTGGTTCCTGGGCAGGAGAATAAATAAGATTGAATGAGAATATGAGAAATGTATTCCTTTTTGAATTCTTATTTTGTTGTATCTACTTATTTCATGGGGAAGGTAAGGTCTCAGTTGATGTTAGCATGTCATGACACCTGTCTGTAACACTTCTTTCACAAATAAGGAACAATTTTAATAACATTATTCACAGTTTATTCCATTTATTCTTATTTTTGCCTATTTATATCAAGAGAGACTGATTTTTCCTTTAAAGTAATACTATAAAATTGCCTTTCAAAATAAATGTATTAAAAATTTTAAGTCAGTTATCTCAAGGAAAAATAAATATATAAATATGAAAATATTTATATGCTAATAATACCAATAATTTGTTAATATTATATCATATACATGAATACATTTTTTCTAAAGCCTCCACTTATGTAAATTAAATTACATAGCTGAGCATGACATTTGGTATATAGTAAAAGTGTTCATTAA
>NW_011898955.1:0-2445 GCF_000151845.1 Pteropus vampyrus | reverse complement strand
TAATATGAAAGCTTTCAAAAGAAATATTGATTTTAAAAGAACTATATTTGGGTCACCAAGGTCTGGACTATTAATATAATATTAGCCTTAAAGTTATTAACAAAATAATGGAATAGAATGCCAAAATATTGCCTAACACATTCTGTCAACATGTGTGTGAACACAGCAGGAAATACAAAACAAAAGATAATTTATGGAAAACTGTGTATTCCTAATGACTGTTTAAACCAGTAGGGGTCCAGAGTAGAAACTGCTGTCTTTACATTGAAAACTTGGTTACATTCTGCAAGCATGCGTCAAATCAAATCGTTGCCTTATATTTAAGAATATTTTTATTTTTTCTCCGTAAAATCTAATCATTGCTTGTGTGCGTTATGTACATTGATATATTAGTGAAACTAAAACATAATGAGAAAATTTTGCTTTCAAAACCCAAGATATCCAAGGTATCTTATGCATACAATGATAGTTTGACTTCATATAATTATATTTTATTTTAAAATAAAAACAGCGGAACATTGGTATCCTAATATGTTGATGCCTTATTGATGCCATGTAATTTTTTCCTATGCTCAATGATTTAGCCTAAATATTTATAGTTTAAAATATATTGACACATCATAGAATAAAAATCTGGAAGATACCTTAGAGATCATCTAGTGAAGACTCTTCAGATTTTTATGTAAATGAGAACTCTAAGCCTCCGAGAGGCCCAGTGACTTGCCAGTGTTCCGCAACTAGTTAGAGCCAGAATCAAGACTGGGACCCAGGGCTCTTTTAACATAAAAGGCTCCACAAGACAAAACAAACTATCTCTGTTAAAAACCATGCTCCTAACTATAAAAGGTCAGATTCTGATTTTCTTTTCTTGCAACTTCTGATAACATGTTCTTAATGAATCTCAGATTATTTGGTGGGAAATGTACCATGGTGAATGTGAGAGGAATTACAAGAAAGAGAAACTTTAGACCTAAGCTTGCTTAGATGAACTTTCAAGATTTGGGAGGCCTAAACAAAAATAAATTGTAGACATTTTCAGGATGATATTTTTTAAGTCAGTTTTTCTTAGCAGATGCTGGTTCTCGCATTATCTCATATTTTTTGTCTTTGTGAGAATGTTTGCTTGATCTTGTAATATTAAGCAGCATTTAGCCAATAATGGTAGGCATGCTAAGATCTATACTCTTAAGTGCCAAAACCTGAAAGTGTACTCTTCAGGGTTCTGGTGGCATAAGCTACATTCAGGGTTCTGATGGCAAAGGTGTTTGCTTCTGTGTTCGCTTCACAACATCCCCTGTAATTTGCTCCAAGGTTCTGGCAGATTGCTGGACCATGTCACCAGCTGTCGCCACTCCTCCTTCCCATCCATATTTGGCAGTATCTGAGAACACAAGTCATGCCAGTAGAAATAATAGTAGCTGTGATAACAACTCGAATGGCATGGTCCCCAGAGACAAGATCAAATTTTGGCATTTTTTCTCTCAACATGGAATTTAAAATGGCACTGAATTTGCTACTTGGTGGTGTATAATTTTCTTTAATTACACATTTTGATTTCAAGTGTTCCACATGCTGACTTTTAAGTATCAAACCAACATATATTGGTTAAAAACAATGGCATGCCCTTTTCTTCAATGGGGAGGAGGTGAAATAACTATAATACCATAGATTCCTTTCATCTCCATCATCCGTGAAAAATAAAAGGAACGTATGCAATAATTCTTCTCTCACTTGAATGGTCTTTGAGCCTAAAAGAAAATTTCTTCATAAAATTTCACTGATCAGTCTTTACTAGTATATTGTCTCAAAATTATTTCAATGAATGAGGTTTTTTTCTTAACATTCGCTGGGTAAGCTTACAGAAAAAAAAAAATAAGAGGTTATAGAATGAATGCTTTTAAATTATATAAGAAGTATTTTAATTTTAAACTGGTTAAAATTGATTACAATCTAAGAATACCACAAGCAACCTAAAAGGATGTAGTCTAGAATAGACTATTTGGCTATTAGTAACATAAGTTGCAATAGTGATTGATGGCTCAGTGTTCATGTGAGTCACTCCTACAGTTACCATTACAATTTTTTATCATTGACTTAGGTGATAGTAGAAAAAGTATGCTTATTAATTTTCTAGGTGGCAAATGTCAGATATTACAAGTAATTCGAAGAGTTCTGCCTGAGAATGATCCTGGAAGTTGATGTTCTCCTGCCCTGAGACAGAGAGAGGAATGACACAGTAGTAGTCCCCTCTTAACCACGGTTTATTTTCTGAGGTTTCAGTTACCTCTAGTCAACCACGGTCCAAAAATATTAAACAGAAAATTCCAGAAATCAGCAATTTATTAAAGTATTAAATTACACACCATTCTGAATAGAGTGATGAAATCTCATGGCATCCCTCTACATCCCACCCAGGACATGATCATTTCTTTGTCCAGTGTCTAC
>NW_011898954.1:2309-3316 GCF_000151845.1 Pteropus vampyrus | reverse complement strand
CCAGTGGCCTCCGGCAGGCCTGCCTGATGCTCCGAGGAACAGGCTCATTCCACCTGGCCTGTCTGAACGGCTGCTGGCTTAGGAGCCTGTCCCTGCCCGCTGGCTGCCCCTAGGGGCACAGTCCGCTGCAGTCACCCCTTTCCCTCCTTTCCCCAAACAGCTCTGTGTGCTCAGGCGCCAGATGTGGCAGAAACAAGGCGTCAGAGGGCGGCAGCCTGTCGCGGGGCCCTGCGAGCTGCAGCAGGACTCAGAAGAGCCTGTGCCCCCGCAGATGGGACCTGTGGGCATTGGGGAGCAAAGCCATCACGGTCACACGCGGGATCCCCGACCGCAGCAGGGGAGCCTCGGGCGGGGCAGCCCCTGTGAGGTGGGCGACCGGGCTCGCAGCCCCAGCGTCTTCCCAGACCCTGCTCCGTGACCCGCACCCCGTGCCACCGTCCCCGGCAGTCACGATTTCTGCACACCGATTCCAGGATTTCCGACGTCAGTTTAAGAACTGAGTTTGGAACAGGCGAGCTTGCGGCAGGCAGGGCCTCTGGGCGGGAGCCCTGGGCCCGATTCCCCTGGGGGGGCACCCTGCCCGCCATGCCTCGGTCTTTGCCCCCGCTCTGGCCTCTGCTGCCCGGGCTGGCCCCCGGACTGAGCCTCTTCTCCCATACACTGGTCCCCTGCACCTCCCCACCTGCCTCTCCCTAGGGGGTGCCAGAGCCCCTTCCCTGGGGTCCCTCTGCCCGGTCCGCCCTGCTCCTCCCGCACCAGGGCCTTGGGGGTCCACTGGTGCAGCAGCCATGTGACGCCTCCCCCTCCCACCAGCCTGCCTTCTGCCAGCCTGGCCGGCCCCCTTCACCCCCTACCCTTCCCCCAGCCCCCTTCACCCCCATTGTTAATTCCCTCGCCCTCGCCCCCCGTGAGTCCCACACCGCCCAGTCCTATCCCATCATCCCCCGCCACCAAGCTCTCCAGGTCCTCTGTCCCTCCCCTGCCTCCTCCGGGAAGCCTTCCCAGGC
>NW_011898954.1:0-456 GCF_000151845.1 Pteropus vampyrus | reverse complement strand
GGCTTTGGGTCTCAGAGCACCTGCCGGACTTACTGCTAAGTCCTCAGACCCACCCTCCGGGGAGGGCATGGGCTCCCCAGAGGCCCCTCAGCTGAGGGTGGCAGTTAGCTTAGCCACGCCCCCAGCTGCCCGCTGGCCGCCTGTGACTTGTGAAGGGAGAATTGCACCGAGAACCCCTTGTCCTTAGGGTGGCCACGCTCCCCTGGTGTCCACACCCCTCCACCTCTGGGAACTCTGGGGGCCGTGGCCTGGGCAGCAGGAGTTGAGAGCAGAGCAGCTGGGGGCCAGAGACAGGAAGCTGCGGTTCTGGAGTGACCCAGAGAGCCCAAACCCATGGAATGAATTCAGGCGGACGACACGTCAATGGTGGCCTTGGGGACACGCGCCCCTAAGGGTCTTCCTGGTGGCAGCCAGGAGCGCCTCAGGAGAAGAGTCCCCGAACTGAGGCCTGGCGGG
>NW_011898953.1:3877-5694 GCF_000151845.1 Pteropus vampyrus | reverse complement strand
GAAGGTACCTGTGATGAAGGCATTTTGGAGTCAGGGAGCACTTGGCATTTTCCTGGAGCATGCCACACAGAGGAGGTGCCCTGTAAGGCGGTTGTGGTACCTGTTGCTGTCGCCTGATGGTGGTCTCGGTGTCAGGCCACTCTCTCCATCCCAGGCTGCCCAGGCTTCTCCCTGGGGTGATTTCTCAACTCCTTCAAGGGAATGGTACCCCACATATAACTTCTCTAAAGAGTCATAAAATGATAATGTGTGCTCATTTGGGATGATATCTACCTAGTGAGCAGAATTGCTTCCCCTTGAGCCCCAAAAATAATTCCAGGAAGACTCTGCTCTAGAGCCAAGAGGTCCCATAGGAGGTTCAGATGTGTCAGAGATTTCTTTGTGGTCACATCAAAGCTATGCCAGTGCATCACCTAATAAGGGTTACATATTAAGGACCTATTACCAGAAAAAGGCACTTTCCCACTGATTACCAACCCCAGGGGAGCAGTGAGAGCTGAGAGGCCATGCAGGGGACTCCTTGGGGCCTTCTTCCTGCCTTGCAAAAGCTTTCCCACCCTGAGTGAAACTCATGCTCTGTTGTCTGATTTTCCATGTGTGTGTGCACGTGTGCGCACGAACATGCGTATGTATGTGTGTATTTTGCCTTGACAGGCAGTCTGGTGGAAAGTGACTTGGACTTCTGACTCTGCCCCCATTAGCTGTGTGACTTTGGGTTGGTCAGCCTCCCTCGCTGTGCTAACTTATAAGACATAGGAGTTAGAAGAGATGTTCTAATTTGGGATTTAGGAGCTCTTGGAGGAGATACAGGGACACCCTCTTCGCCACCCTGGGTGAACAGCTCCTCCCAGACCCCAAGTCCAAGTTCTCCCTTCCTTCCCTAGTTGCCATCCTGACACAGCCACCCATGAGAACTGCCTCTGCCTCCTTGTTGATATTTCAACACTTTCTCCCCCTTTCTTCACACCCCCCACCACGCTGTGGGGACCAAAGCCACAAGCAAATAAGCATATCCAAACCACAGTTCTCACAGCACCTCAAAGCAGGCGTTCTCAAAGGTGAGCCCCATCCTGACCCAGACTTCCAGCCCAGCTCGCTTATCTGCAGACGGTTTTATTCCTCTAGGCCCCGCAAGAGACTCAATTTCAACACAGCCAAGCAGATCCCAATCTTTTCGAGCCCGCCCCATCTCAGGCACTGCCTGCAGCACCTTGCTCACCCCTCCAGAGACTTGGCTCATTGTCTCCAGGGACAGAGGCACTGTGTACCCTCTGAGTTTCTCTGGTCCCGGGCAGAAGTGGTGACAGCAGCGTGGGGTGAGGGGAATTTCGCAAGCCTGCTCTGCAGGGCCAGTGAGAACATCTATTTATTATTTCGCCGCTGATTTATTGGGGTGGCAGAGCCTCGCCTTTGGTGAGAAAGACTTGGGAGCTTGCTGATACCACTGTTCTTGAAACCTGAACGATGGTAGCAGCGGCAGTGATGGCAGCAGCAGCCGCAGCGGCAGAATGTGAGGGCTTTGCGTCTTTTTTTTTAACTCCTACAGCACCTGGTCTTCCTAGGTGGTCTCCCATCCAAGTACTAACCAGGCCCGACCCTGCTTAGCTTCCTAGATCAGATGAGATCGGGCATGTGCAGGGTGGCATGGCTGTCGATGGGTATGAGTCTTAAGAGAGGACTTCACATCCCATATAAGTGCAAACCCTAAGCACTCAGGTTCTCCTTGGGGAACACTCTACCTGTGGTCCTCAGAGAGGAATGTCACTATTTATGGGACATTAGAGAGGCTGTCCCTGGTAAGCTCTGCAGATTTTCCT
>NW_011898953.1:0-2397 GCF_000151845.1 Pteropus vampyrus | reverse complement strand
ACCTGCATTTCTAACAAGCTTCTGGGTAGTTTGTATGCACAGTTAAGTTTGAGAAACTCTGATCTCACCACTTTAAATGAGATGATCTTCAATCAGTGGTTCAAACCCCAGGCTGCACATTGGAATCACCTGGGAAACCTTTTAAAAATGCCAATTCTCTGCCTCTCTCTTACAGAACCTTATTAAATTGGTCTGGAGAAGTGCCTAGATATCATTTTATTGTTGTTGCTGTTGTTGTTTAAAGTTCTCTCTGATGAGTTTAATATGAACCATTGACCTGAATTAATTGTTTAAAAACATTATCAGTTTGTATCTCAGAGGGTTAAACAAGAAGGAATTGTTCTAAGATTGAGACATGACCAGATATGAATGTGGCATAAACCGGCATGGAGTCCTGATTTAACCATTTATGACTTTCGACAACAGCCACAAGATTCTCATTCATCTGTGGCCGGTCCCATTCAGATGTCACCAGCTACATACAACACAAAGGCAGCAGTGTTGGAACCTGTGTGCATGGGTGGCCTTATCCAGATGAAGGGACATTCTCTGGCACCAGAAACTTCACCTTTGCAAAAAAAAGTGTTTCCTTTCAAATGTCCAGCTTTCATGAAATGAAATTTCTTGTCATCTGTTTTGCTTCAACTGTTTCCCTCATCTGTAAAAGCTTAACAGCAATGCCTACTTGTAGGGTTGTTTTGAGAATTAATTAGACAAAAGTGGGTTTTACATACACACACACCACACACACACCACACACACACACACACACTAAGGATTCATTGTACACAGGATTTTTTATTTCATACAGTTGAGTTAATTTCTTATAAGAAAAGCCACTGTCAGTAACCTCTGCAAATTCCTGGAAAGTTAGAGGAATGTCAGTTGACAGGATATGAGCAAATGTCCTTTTTTTTTTTTTTTGAGTTTTATTACAGAAACTATACACTGGTAAACCTGCTGTTGACACCAACATTTTAGAATCAATCTTTCAACAGTGATCACCAGGAACTGATATAGGTTCACTGAGAATAAATCCTGTCAAATAAAAGCCTCTTTCTGATAAGTTTATAGAACTGGCCAATTGGTAGATGTAATGTATTTTGACATTTAGCAAGGCACTTAGCAAGCTGTTTTTTTAATGAGATTGTTGTGAATAAAATAAAAGCATGTGCTTTTAGTTTAATTCTCCAGGTGTATGTAAAAAATATTTATTGACGGCTCCACGAGCTTTCTATAACCTGCACTCTCAACCGCATCTTAGCCTGGAGTCCCTCAACATTCAGAACAGCAACCTACTCAGTGTGAAAGCACCAAAAACATTCAATAAGCAAGTGCTTCCAAGGGATGGAATTCTACTCAACATCTCACTGCTTCTCAGCTCCCTTGTGTTCAGTATATTGGCTCATAGCTTAGATAACAACGACAGATGATAAGGTCAAAGCCCCAGATGTTCTCTACATGAAATCAGTGGGGAATAAGATCTCTTTTTGCTTAATGAACAAGGACATAAATGCAGTTGGGCGATCCGGCTGCACACTGTTTATCCAAAATCAGCGTTCACTTGGCAACTGAAACATCTAAACATCTTAGCATTTGTTAAATAATCAGATCATCCTGAGTAATGGTCTCATTGCACTTGGCACTTGTAAGACCTCGTTGAAGGACTCATTGATTCTCACTGCAGCGGGCTGAATTGCGGCCTCCAAGAAACAGGTCCACTCAGAACTAGTGAATGTGACTATTCGGAAAAAGAGTCTTTGCAAATAGTATTAAGCTAAGGTGAATTAAGTTAAATGAAATCATCCTGGATTTAGAGTGAGTCTCAAATCCGACAACAGCTGTCCTTATGAGAAGAGGGGAAGGCAAAGTGAAGAGAGAGGCAGAGATGAAAATGATGGAGGTACAAGCCAAGGACGTCTAAGGATTGTCAGGGGCCACCAGAACCTGCAAGATACAATGAACGATTTGTCCATAGAAACTTTGGAGGGAGTGCAGCTCTGCCAACACCTCAATTTCAGACTTCTGGCCTCCAGAACTGCGAGAGAATAAATTTCTGTTGTTTTATGCTACCATGTTTGTGGTAATTTGCAAGGCAGCTCCAGGAAACTAGTTCACTCACCATTGCATTTAAGCAGAGGGTGCTGTGCCCAGACAGTGATTGCCTGGGAAATAGGACTGAGGTCTTTAAGTATTCATGAGGCTGCTAGAGAAGGGAGTTCGGTCCCAAACAAGGCTTTTCCACTGTTCTGAGGCGAGTACCGCTTGTGCCTTCTGCCCCTCGCAAGCCTCACAGTACTGCTCTCCACTTGCTGCTCCTCTCACTCCTTTCCTTGGGAAGAACTTGCTGCGCACTGACGGTGCCAGGCCCTGCGCTGAGGCACTTGGGATGAACCC
>NW_011898952.1:1836-3789 GCF_000151845.1 Pteropus vampyrus | reverse complement strand
AAAAACTTGAGGCTCAGAAGGCAAATGACATCTATAAGAGGCTGATAAATGGCTGAGCTAGAATGCAAACCCAAGTGTTCTGACTAAATCCTGGTGGATCTGCTTGTGAAGACAACCAATGAACTGCCATAGGAGAAATGTCAACAGACTAATTCATTTTTTAAAGTTACTGTTTTATGGTATGTATATTACAAGTTCTTATTTTAAAAATTAGAAAATATGAGAAAGCACAAAAAAGTAACTACCTGCAATAATTTCATGCAGATCTCTTCCTGCTGTATACATGTATACGCATATACATTTAAAGCTATTCTTTTTGATTTAATTAGTCTCATAGTGAACAATCCAATTTATAACCTTCTTTTAGAAACTTAATATATCATGATTTTTTCCTCATGCCATTAAATAATGAAAAACTGGTTTTGAATGAGTTGTTTGGCAGAATCTTAGAAATGCAAATAGAACAACTTGCCAGAAGTAAACTAGTCATGTTGGGTAGATGACTTGCAATATTACCCAACTTCCTATGTCTTTTTATATACTTTTTATTGAAGCCAAAACATATGCATTCACTTTTTAGGATGAATAGTGGTTCAGGAGCTAAAGTCTCCACAACACATATTTGTAACCCCCACTGCTCTTGTGTAACCTTGGAGGGCGTATGTTGTATGCTCAGCCTGTTGTGAGCATTCTGTCCTGCTCAGCCAGGACAGAATGAACATGCTTTCCCCCAGGTCCCCAATATGAAGGCACACCATATTTCAAAAATGAAGCTATAAAAGCCCTTACTCTAAATTGAGGGAAACAAAACCAATAGGTGAATATGGGTGTCAGGATAAGTACCAAGCAGGGTAAGGTTTCAAACCTGAAACAGATCCAGAAGCCATATATACAAATCCAGAGTGGGAGAGGGAACACACTCTCTAGAGGTCAAAAGAAGCAATATTTCCTGGTTCTTGGTCAGGGCAGCAGATATAAGGCACATCATTACCTTCATACTGTGACAGCAACCACTCAGGAAGCGTTTCTGGTTTACATTTTCTTAGGATGTCGTCTGTCATCCTTGAGATGCTAGAACTCATAGGTTATGTTGGAGAGATAGCAAGTAAGTCTATACAGAACAGGAAGTATGTGTGGTCAGGAGTCATAGCAGGTCCTCTTCTATCTCTATTTGGATTTCTTTAGTATGAATTTTTTCCTACATTTGTCTTCATTCACATTTTATATTTATCCAGGCTTTTCATCATTTTTGTTTTCCTCCAACTCTCATATCTACTATCTCTATCTTTTGTGTATTATGAATTCCCCAACCAGCTGTGGCCAAACCCGGTCCTGAATCTACATTTTCAACTCATCCAAGCCTAGGTTCCCCAGGGCTATGTCCAGCCCTGGGCCTGTGCTCCTATGGGCTTTTCCTTCCCACCTCTCTGCCACAAGAAGGTATAAGGAGCTTGGAATAGAAAGAAGATGGGATCACCTGTGCTGCCTCTTCAACATTACAACTGATATATCATTCTAACAATGTATGAAATCCATCTATACCACCCTCTCTGAATTACAGCTTCCATTATATATGAGCCTATTTTTGCTTTCACAAATGATTTAGAATCGGATGTTCAACTATGTTCTTAAGCCCCATTTTAGTGGATGTATTGCTTTGGTTGGCCTGTGTTCACCACGGAGGAACCAATTAGGTGAGGCTTTAGTCAAATGCTTTGCTCCTCCTTTGTAGTCACAGGGGGATGTACAACCAGTACTGTATCCTGGCCTGATCATAGTGCTATATTCTGCTGGACATGGTGACTGACCCAGTGATGGGCAAGCAGAGGAAGCAGGATTGATTAGAGTACTTCATGACAATTGCTATATGGAGACTGGTAGGGAGAAGGTCTCTTCTCTCTTCAGATTTCAAGCTGTGAGAGTATACAGATTGGGCCTGATGTTTGATGTCTT
>NW_011898952.1:0-1000 GCF_000151845.1 Pteropus vampyrus | reverse complement strand
GGTTAAGAAGGTAGAAAACTTTGAAAGCCTAGCTGGGATAAGACGTAGAGCAGTCTATAGTGTTTGATCAGAGAGAAAGTTCCATTGACTGTGACCAGCAGGATTTTGCCTGTAAGTGAAAAGGGCTTCTGTGTAGTGAGGAAAACAAACATCTGACATAAGTCCAATGGCGTTTATAATGAGCTTTGTGATCTAGGTTTCTTGTCAATTTTCATCCCTTCTTGAAATAAAGCCAATAGCAACTTGAGGTGCAGTATTGCGTTGTCAGTCAGGATGTTTCAGGTTATTTTCAGACCAACCCAAACAATTTTATCTATCTATCTATCTATCTATCTATCTATCTATCTATCTATCTATCTATCTATCTATCTTTTATCTTTAATGTCTTTTATAGAAATTTTTATTTTCTGGTCTTTGGTCCCATACAGGATTACATGTTGCAGTTGGATGTCATGATTTTTTTTTTAATTAAAATAAATTTTTATTATACTGACATTGGTTAATGAAATCCAGTAACTTTCAGGTGTACAATTCAGTAAGGCATATATATATACATTCCATTGTGTGTTCACTGTTAGATTTCTTTCTGTCACCACATATTTGACCCCTTTTATCCCATCTACTCCCTCCCCCTTACCCCTACTCTCGTAACCACTAGTCTATTGTCCATGTCCACGAGTCTCTGCTTATTTGTCCTGTTCGTTTGTTGCTTTTAGGTTTATATCCCACATATAAGTGATATCATGTGGTTTTCAACTTTTTCTGTCTGGCTTATTTCAATTAGCATGATTATCTCAAGGTCCATCCATGTTGTCACAAATGGCAGTATTTCATCTCTTCTTATGTCTGAGTAATATTCCATTGTATATATATGTACCACAGCTTCTTTACAGAATCATTTGTCGTACGACACTTCGGTTGCTTCCATATCCTGGCCACTGTGAGTAATGCTGCTATGAACATCGGTGTGCAAATATATTTTCGGATATGGGTTTTTAAA
>NW_011898951.1:2413-5108 GCF_000151845.1 Pteropus vampyrus | reverse complement strand
AAGCATATTTTTTACTACAAAACCAAAAACAAGCAGGAGCGTATTTTATAGCTACCTAAATGGTGAGGTGTCAGGAACAGATTTTCAAAGCATTAAATGGGAATTTACCCACCTGATCTCTGTTAGTGTTAACAAGAACTGCCCCGCTGGGCACCTTGCCTGTTCCTTCGAGGTGTTTTCTGAGTATTTGTGCAATCAGCAGTAAAAGGTGCCACTGGGTCTAACTCATGGAGATATTCTTCAATTATAGTAGAATTTCGAAATTTTCTAAAGTTCACTACAACTATATTCACTTCAAAGCGTTCTTTTTAAGTGGAGGAACATTGAGGAAAACTTACAGTGCCATAAATTGAAAAGACATGGGTTTAAAAGTAAAAAATGCAGGACACTATCCCTTTGTCCTTAGCCTCTCTGAGCCTCAGTTTCCTCCTCTGTAGAACAGGTTTGTTGCCTGATCTTTCTAATACTAGGATTGTCGTGGGCCTTCGATGAGATTACGTAAGTAAAATAAAGCATACGTAAATTCCAGATTTTGCTCTTTAGTCAGTAGCTCTTACAACAGGTGCAATATTTTTTCTCTTCATTTTCTTAACTTTTCTTCCTTTATACCCACGTTCTCCCAGTTCCTGTTTTCCACACTGGCTCGTGTGAGGGCGCCCCTTATTCCTTCAGGGCTGGAGGGCACTCTGTCACGCCAAGGCCCCAGCTCAGCCGCCCCATCGTTTGTCCACTGCCGGGCTACTCCTGAATTTGTTCCTAGTCGCTCATTCTGATTAAATAATAATTCTTAATTTACTTCGATGTTAGAAATCAAGTAAGTACTAACGTTCTATCTGGAAAGCCATTAGCTTCACTCCTCGATTACTAAGAATAAGTTAGGAAAATCTTTTGGATCATATGTTAATATTTTAAATCTGTCAGGGTCTACTTGTGCAGTTCGGTAGAGGAGTATATGGTACCAACTGAAAGATTACCATGTCAGCGAACATGCCGTTCTGAGAACTATTAATTTTCAGATCAAAGCACCATAAACTATACTCCTGAATGCTCAAAACTTGGATTCAAGAGTAAGTTGTGTTTCTCCCTCCAGGGAGCATTGCCATTTTCTAAGGGGAAGGTTCAGTGCTGATTTTGTCCTTTGCCTTCCTAAGAGAGAAAAGCACTGTCTGAAGAGTAATCCTGATGAGAAAAGATTGATGCTGATGATGTTACAGCTTCTTTTGTACATTTATTCATCCAGGAAGCACCTATGTATTAAGTAAACATATAACAGTGCGAAGGCCTTGAGGAGGTAAAGGCAGAATGTAGTTGCTGCTTCCAGGAGACTTATACTCCAGGAGAGGAGGTGGAGCATCTCTTGGAACAGCCTCCCGAGGAGATGCCCCAACCCCACCCCAGTTGGTCAGAGAAGCCAGGGTGGCCCCACTTGAGAAGTCTCACGTAACTAGGCAGGGGGATCCGAGGAAAGGGAAGTCAGCCCTCCCTCGGGACCTTATAGTGCTTAGAAGAGAAGAAATCTGTCCTGGAGGTTAAGCTCTTTACATAAACCTTCTTAAAAATGTTTGGGGAACAGACACACCAGTTTAAAATGCATGCAGGCTGATAATATCACTTTTGCGAAAACGACCAATTACCTTATCAGATAGTGTACCATCTGGGGTCTAAGCGTTTCTCTTATTGAGGGTGGGAAATTAGACACACTCTTAAGGATCTGGAGACGATTGTGGATTTGGAAAACACTTGAAATTGTAGTTGCAATCTCTGAGATGCAGTGAATTTTTAAAAGTAATGTAAGCATGGTAACAAATACTCTAGTAATACATAATGGGTGAAGAGGTAATTGTATTGCTCTTTGAAATCAGAAATAATTTATATATACTGAAAATTGGAAATAATAATTAATACCTGTGTCCATCCACCCAGACAGCAAAAATGTAACATTTTCGTCTTGTACTGTTCAAACGTCTTTTTCTTTTTTTCAAGAAATAACACATTAAAGAAGCAGTTGAATCCCATTGTGCATTTTCTTCATTTTCACTCTCTTTCCTTCCTTCCTTCCTTCCTTCCTTCCTTCCTTCCTTCCTTCCTTCCTTCCTTCCTTCCTTCCTTCCCCTCTTCCTCCCTTCCCTCCTCCCTTCCTCCTATCCTTCCCAGAGGTGACTACCATTCTAAGTTAGGTGTGTTCATTATCCTCACCCCTGGTCTTTGTATTTTCACTACAAATCTGTGTCTATGTGCAATTCATATTATCACGTATTTTAAAACTTAAGTAAAAAGTATCCTATAATCTGTTATCATCCTTAAAGTTTCTTCATTGCTTCAAGTATATTTTATAAATATATATATGTACATATATATGTCGCTGTTTGGAGCTCTAGTTCATTTCTTTTACTGCCATAGAATAGAGAATATACCACGATTTCAAAATTGATTCTCTTGGTGATGGAAATTTAAGCTGTTTCTTCCTTTTAAAATTAAAAAAAATATATTTATTTAACTATCTGAAACAATGTTGTGGATGGTTTTATGTACCTTTCTTTGTGCTCACGTATAGATTCTCTAAGAAATATATAGAAATGAAATTTCTGGATGCGAGGGTGTCTTAAACAAAATTGGTATACCTTTGCATACTCTTAATAGCAGTGGATAAGAATTTCTATTATTCCAATTTTACTAATTGGAACTGGCAGAATTT
>NW_011898951.1:0-559 GCF_000151845.1 Pteropus vampyrus | reverse complement strand
TCTGCCTGAGTTGGACCGTGGAAATAGGGCCAGACACGAGGAGGCTCAGTGCAGGATATATAAAGATGGCATCAGCTGGGCTTGGCATTGGATTTGGATGTAGGGAAGACAGCCTTTCAATTTCCAGCTGGGGTTACAGGTTGTGCCCAAAATGAAATAAAGAAATAAAGAAGCAGGCTTAGGGCTCAGAATAGGAGTTGACTCTGGTAGAGATTGAATTCGAAGAGCTTGTGGGAAAGCTGGCTGGTCACACTGAAGACGGGTGAGATTATGTGTGGCCTAGGTAACGCTGAGCTGAATGAACTCTGAGACACATGACGGCTGAAACGGCACAGAGGCATGAACTGAAGGTCAGGTTTAGGAACTACTCATATCTTGGAAAGGCTACAAGGCATCGGGAACATGCAGCGGGTTAGGACCTCAGGCTGGAGAAGGGGGAGTGTGCTGGATCGTCCCCGGTGCTATGACCAGCTGACGAGTTTGAACTTCACTCTAAAATCCGTGAAAGATTTTTAAATGAGAAATCTGATGCAACCTGTATTTTGTAAAGGCGGCCTGG
>NW_011898950.1:0-6089 GCF_000151845.1 Pteropus vampyrus | reverse complement strand
CATCTACGGAAGATTCTGGAAGGAACTGGGCATTCCGTAAGTATTCTGGGAGTACTTAGTGTGACTCTGCACCCTGGCTCTGTGCCACACTGCCCGTGTCTGATTCCAGCAAGCTCTGGACTTTTCTCCCCTCCACTACAGCCGTGACTGGAGTCAGCATTCACATGACTTGGCCTATCCTTCTGAAAACAAAGTATATACAAATGTTCTGCTATCTGTTTTCTGTCTAATGACTTTAATTAAATCACTCATTGGTCCTGTCCCTAGAGAACAGTCAGAGTCTTCTGTGAGGCACTTCACAGAGCTCTAACAAATGGAAGGCGACACTGAACTTGACCTCACCTGGCCCAGAGAGGAACCCTACAGACCCAGAGGGGAGAACGGAGAAAGAGGGGTACTTGGAGAGCCTCTCCCCCGACCCCCCAGAAGCAGCAGAGTCACTCTGCCTGTATTTACTGGTCTCCTGCTGAGTTCACAGCAAAAGTACTCCAAGAAGCATGCATGCGTGCATGTGCGTGCACATGCACACATGCACATGCACACATGCACATGCACACACACACACAAATGTCAAAGAATTCATTCTGTCCTCGGAACTGTGCAACCTCATACAGCACACCATCAAGTTATTATTAAAAGAACAACTTTACTCTATCTTCAACCATATATTTCCTTGCTTTTCTTCTTATCATACTTGGCAGACTACATCATCGCCCCTATCAAGCTATTGCTTTTGAAGATATTAAATGCAATTTAACCAGAATACCTTGAAGCAAAACCTTAGTTAACTGGAATGTTTTTTAAAAAATGGATCGGCATCTCTGCTTTAGTTAAGTTACTAGAGCAATTTAAAGTTTTCCTCTTATCATCTTAGCTCCCCCACCAGAACTCCTCATACTTATTTACGTCGTCACCTCGACCACCCACCTCTCTCTTTTTTCTCTGATACTGTTCCAACACATCCATTGGGTCTAGCAACATTCATTTCCTAAGCATCTAGGCCTCTGTGGCCAAAAATCTGAAAATCCCATGCTTGCTTAGTAACAGAACCAATATTTTACTTGGGACTGCAATGGGCCCAGTTAAGACTACATTTCCCAGACTTCCTTGCAGCTACGGAGTCATGTGACCAGGTCATAGCTCATGAGACAAAAGCAGAGTCTGGGGTTTCTGCAAAAGCCCTTTAAAATTGCTAACTCAGTAGAACCCCCTTTAGTCTCCGTGCATACCCCTTCCTGTTTCCTGAAATGAGAACAAGCGAGCTGATGCCATCTTGAACCACGAGAAAACTGAGAATGGAAACCAGCAACATACTAAGAACGGCTGAACAGAAGGACAGATGAAACACGGTGGGTCTCTGTCCAATTCTTCAAGACTTACTTTATGTGACAGCAATACACTTCTGTTTAATTCACTGTTATCTGGATTTTCTACAATGAACAGTCAAACCTCATCCTAACTAGTCCTTTCTTGGTGGTCTCATGCTCATTCCCACAGCAGAAGAATGCTTTGATAACAATTTATTCAAGGGCTCCCCCAGAAGGAATATTCAAAACCTGCCCGTTGCTACCTTTTATCTCAGTTCCAAATGCTCCTCTCTCTTTGGGGAAAGGAAGCTTCTCTGATTAACCTCAAATGACACTGATCACTTATTGACCTGGCATGCTTCCCATACTGGTGGTGGTTTGTTCTTCTTTATTTTGTATTATGTCTCCTGTTTTCCTGGAATGTAAGCTCCTAAAAGGCAAGAACCAAATCTCACTTTTTATTTAACTTTTGACGTCACCAAATAATTCTATCGAATAAACTAACTAACTAATAAGCAAAGGTTGCTTGAAGTTCTCAGTATTATAGGTAATGGGATCCCGTTTGCCTCCTAATATGGAGGCATCCACGGGAACAACTTGAGTAAATTCCTACAGCTGGAAAACTTTGAGTGGAAGCAAACATAGCCAAGGAATAAATTCTTACAGGGACAGTGAGATGTAGTCATTGAGAGAAGCAGCAAGTAAGTTAAAAATGACAAAGGTGGAAACAAAACTAAACCACTTTAAGGGGGCACGAAACCAAAATCTGTAAACAAAACAACTGCCTAATAAACACAGTATCGCCAAAACATACATTATGTCAGCCTTTAAAAATATATATATTCGTCTTCTGCGTCAAGTACAGAACACGTCCATTTGGGAAGGTGGAAGAATTTTCTATAAAATCTAAAACCTGCCATCATCGTGGCAAAGCTTAAGAACGTTAAGGTGGCCAAGGGCTCCGTGGAGAGTATGTAATAATCCAAATAACCCATCACTATTTGTGAAAGAAGCAAAACCCATGACTTTCAAATAGGAGGTCAATGTGCTAACTTCCTATGTTATTTACCACAGAGAATTATTCTGCAGCTAAAGTGATTTCAAAGGGAAATCCCAAAGACTTTTCAGCTCAACAGGGGAGATTCTGAGAACAATTTCTTTATGGTTGGATATGCAAGCAGTACATCAACGAAGAAGCATCTCACAGACCTACCCAGGTACCACAAAGCCCTACCAAAGAGAATGCAATGTTTTCTGAACAGTTAATGTGCAGAGACACTGGAGAGATGCGCCACCGGGGGCCTCGGGTCCAGAAGAACCAAGCTTTCCAGAAGACATGTAGAGATCCTCATCAAAGTCGACAGTAAGAGAATCACTGAGGGCGCTGGAAAAGCGGCATATCCTTGAAATGGAAGGGCTGGAAAAGCAATGACGTGAGAAACAGGAAACATAAATAAAAGGGAGAAAGAGAAGGGTAGGCTTCTGCGTGTACATTCTCCTAGCTAGAAGGAGATTCTGTGGGGAGGGCTCGCTGGACCAGGAATGCTTTGCTTTCTAGGCTGTGTCCAAAAACATTCAATTTTTGTACCCTTTTCCAGTAGAGTAGGCACTGATGATAGCAGGTACTTTAAAGAGTTTATTGAAAGACCGAGCAGACAAACAATGAACGGCTGGCAAGACCAAGACAACAGAAATGGCCCTGCAGCCAAGGCATCTAATACCTGGAAGAATCAGGAAGGAGCAAATGCATGAGTGGGGGAGAGTGGCCAAGTGCAGAATGCAGCTTTCTTGGAAATGACAGAGGATGGTGGTATGACGTGTGTCCTATTCCAGGGCCTGTGACATGGGGGTATGTTTATATCAGCCCCTCAGAGACTCTGCTGGTCTCAGCCTTCCGAGGTGTCTAAGACAACAGTCTACAACATAGACAATAAGAGGACAGTGGGCACCATGAGGAAGAGGTAGTGTTCCCGCTGCTGGGAGGGGCAGCCCCAGCCCGGGGCAGAACAGGACTGTCACTTGCCCCAGAGACCACAGAAGACACATACACCTCATCACATTTTTGCATGTCCCATCACCAACCATTAGGAATTTACCCATCAGGATCAGGCTGCACCGTTTTTTCAAAGAGCATTATTTATCCAAACAACAAAAGAAAACAAAATGTCTTAGCTTCTTACTAAAATGACCACTGATTAAACGAATATGTTGACTAGCATCAGGGGAAAGGGAAGTGCTCTTGATCCTGTGCTTACATCACTCAAGGAGAGGAAATCGGAGGCCACGGTGCATTCGGAGTGCTGCCACATCAGAAGGGCTACCTCATTTTCCAAACTGCCTTTGAAGAAGCAGCTCATCCAACAGGACAAAAAAAGTAAACTTCCAGGGGGCGGGGCTGGGCGGGGCACTGGAGAGAGAACTGCTATAAACAGTGCCTGTGCAGGGGGAAGGGGCTCTGCGCTTGGGCAGTGGAGGGGGCCTGGGTCAGAGCCTGGAAACAGGAAGCAGAGAGGACAGTGATATGCTTCATGCAAATGTGACACCTTTCCATTTGCTGACAAAGACAGAATTCGGCCCTCTCTCAACAGCATGAAAACATACTCTGTATTTATTTACCTTTCTCTATCCTGCACCTCCACAGCGAATTCTGGGTTTATCTAAGTTATTCGGGTAAACTCCTGTTCTGCCACCTCCTAGCTGTGTGATATCCAGCAAACGACTTAACAACTCTGAGCTTTACTTGTCATCTGTTTTAAGAAGGAAAACAGGACCTACCATATAAGGTTGAAGGGAGGAAGAAATAGGATACTGCATATGGAAAGAACAAAGAAGATGTTCCACATTAAGTCCAATATAGTTATTATAAAATTCCGGTGGTTCCTCACCTTTCCTGGGTCAGAGGTTTAATTAAGAACTTAAAAGCTTAAACCAACAAGAATTTGGAATCTTCTAGGAAAATGCAACATGCATAGTCACATGACATGTGGTTAATAATTTCAGGCTGTCCGCAGAACCTCTGACGCCCAAAGACCCAAGTTAAGTAAGCCCCAAGCAACTACAAACTCCTGCTTCTGTATATGAGAAGACTGGGGGCCACTAGCATCAAAACTAGAACCAGGAATCCTAGCTTCTAACACAGTCCTTTTCCAACCAAGACAAGTTGCCTATATTTGTAAGCTAAAACTGTATTTAAAGCATTCGGCCCTGGACATAATAAAAATACTTTTGCACAGTGTTTCCTTTATAAACTCTCCTATGACAACAATGTTTTTTGTTAAAGTAGCAAGAAGGGAAGTTGGAAAAAAAGCACAGAAATAGAAATACACCTGAACCATTATCATCCAGTCGATAAAAAAATAAGAAGTACTTTACTTCTCATTTACAAGTACTCGGAGTTTAGTACTTGCTAATCGTGTAGTCTTAAGTAAGGTCTGTATTTAGGAGGTATAAAACATAATCCCTGACTTTGAAACTCTATCTTGATTGATTCGGGCAAAGGTCCTCAACAGATGAAACCATGAGGTGAAAAGCTGACGGGGAACTCTGTGGAGGAGGGAGCGGCCGACCCCATGTGAACCCACAGCTCAAGCTCAGCATCCTCAGGAGAGAGTCAACCAGGCTTCCCGATGTGAGAACACACGAGACTCTTCCATATTCTGGGGGATAAAAAAGCCAGAATGTGATCTAGTCTTTAGAGCTGACTTCCATTTCACTGAAATTACAGGGGATAGAGGAACAAGCTAAATAAAACCTCGAGGAAACAGATAGGATGGGGGGCATTCTGTAGCCCAACTGATGGGTCTCTCCAACAAGGCAGGGGGAGTAGGGGGAGGAGTAGGGATGCTGTGGATAAAAACAGATAGAAGAAACCTAACAGCCAAAGGCAACGCATAAACCATGTCTGGGTCCTAATTCAAACATTTTGTCAGCCATCAGGGAGATCTGAATGTGGACCTGGTATTAGGTCCACACCAAAGAACTGTTCGTTTTGTTAGGGGTGACGCTGGCCTTGTGGTCATGTAAGAAACTGTCGATTATTCTTACACACGCTGAAATATGTTGGGATAAACTGACACGAGGTCTAGGATTTGCTTCGAACTATTTAAGCAACAGCAAAACAAAACAGAATGAAGGGAGGGAAGCCCTTCTGAACTACGTCTTTTAAATTCCTATAAGAGATAAATCGAAAAATAGAGAGATGAAGCCGAAGCAAAATCATCTATTCTCCCAACTTACTCAATCATGAGAGTACGTTCTTGATGAAATCTGAGCACTGGAAAGAACCCAAAAGCATTTAGTTCACTGATTCTCAAATCTGGCTGCAAGTCAGAAACACCTATGAAGCTTATCAGGACACCAATTTTCCCCAACCCACCTCAAACTGACTGAATCAGAATCTTTAGGGAGGGGCCGAGAAATAGTCATTGTTTTTAAGTGCCTCAGATGATTCTGATGCAATCTAGTACATTCCTGAGGCGACATCCTAGCCAAGCGATCGTCCAGCAGGGTCTATGTTCCAAGCCCTCAGGGACAAGGATCATACAGAATTCTGTGTTCTCAGTTCTGTCAAGTTTAAAACTGTGTTTGACACTTTTAAAAGTAAAAAGTAAAAAAAAAAAAAGGGAAATGGCTAACTCTGTGAATACATCTTTCAAGGATCCACTGTCCCCTTCAACTAACATACTTCCCCCCAGCATTCGGGTGTACTTAGTCACTGTGTCACAGCCGAACCTCAGTGTGGAAGCTACTGCCAAGTAAAATCCTCTGGGAAAAAACACATGT
>NW_011898949.1:2929-4924 GCF_000151845.1 Pteropus vampyrus | reverse complement strand
GTTTTAGAAATCAAACCAGTTTTATTGAAACAACAGCAATGTGGTCCCTGTTCATGCAAAGCACAAAATTTTTTTTTACAGTAAACGTTTGTACATAGGAAGTAGTAAATACATCATTTTTCATAGAAAAAAAGCACACACATAAGCTGCGGGCTGAGTGAGCCTACAGACAATATGAAATCTCAGGACACGATGGGACAAAAATCTGAAGGAAATCGAAACTTTTCATTTTGGGAGCAGGAGATCTAGAAACACCGTTGGGCTGATTTACCATCTTTTTATGGATTAAGTGCTAATGGCACAATGGACCCTGTTAAACATAAAGTTAGAGGTGGTCCCTGATTACAAGGGCTAATAATTTCTAGTCTTAGTTTCCATTTTCAGAAGAAAAATGGTTCCAGTTTCAAAATGTTCATGAGAATGAAAAGGGCACAGGATCTGGCTGGGGGCGAGGACTTTCTATGCTGTTCGATGGGTTCGCTTTATGAAGTGTTCAGGAACCTGGGAACTTAACTTAAAATGATGGGGTCGACTCACTCCGAAAGCTTCAGATTCTGCCTCGGGCAGGAGGCTTCAAAAGCAAACCCACTGAAAGTCTCCTGGACTGTCACTAGTTTTAAAAGCCCAACCTGGCAGGCTCGCCATAGCCACAGTCGCAGCCACAAAAGGCTGGTGACAAGCCGAAGTCCAGCAGTACAACTCGTAGTATCCAGAAGTTTCCAAGTACTCAGATCTTTGGTGGTAACCAGACACAATATCTGACAGGCTGACCAAATTCTTTCACTCTGACATTTGGGGTTGAATAGTCAGAACCTATGAATTACTACGAGCCCACAATGCACACAGAAAAAACATAGTCCTGCTAATTTCAGCTCTGTTAAGCTAAGAGCTTCATTGTTTATACGAACTCCCTAAAGGGAGGAGAGGAGAAGCTATTTACCTTCATTTTTTTGCATTAATTAGGAAGGCACTCAACAATGCACCACTTTTTCTTTTTCTGCTGATTCCTTTGCCTTTGAAATATTTCGATGGAGAGCGAAATCAGATTTGTAACTGGCATTCACAAAAGTGATGCATTGGCCAGCCCGGTGCTGGAGGGTGGAATTTTACCTTCTGTAAAGAGACGCTATTTACAAAAGGGTATTTTATTTCACTGTGGGTTTTTGGTCTGGGCTTATGAAGAACTTTTATAAAGTGATGGAAGCCAGAGAGCACCACACTCCTTGGAGCCTCAGGAACATTTGGCAAGAGCTGTTCCACAAAAACAGGAAGAGAAATCCTTCTAGAGTGTTACCCTCTCTTGTTGTTATTATGCCGCAGGACGGTTTCATAACCACAGACTGTTCCTCTCCGCAGAGCTGCTAACCTCGGCGAGGAAGGTACTAAGGAATCCGTTCCTCCCACTGCTAAAAAAAAATAGGTCATCCGACGAAAGAGGAATCTGCACGTTTAATGGTCATTTTTAAAAAGCGGCAACCAAATAGCCCTTCTTCAGCTGTTCATAGACGTCTCAGTGGAACCAACAGAGACTAGGAGTTTAAAAAAAAAGTGGGCTTCGAACAGAATTGCTTGCAAAAGCAAAGACCCTGGTGTGAAGTATGACATGTAAACTAGTCTGGCGGGCGCGTGAGCCACAGTGGGTAGGGGGTGAAGTAAGGAACCTGGTTCATTAGTCTTCAACGAGACCAAAGGTCACGGCAGCAAACAGACGGGCCGCGTGGACGAAGGAAAGGACAAAAACAAGATAAATCTCTGGAGTTACTGGTGAACTCTAAATAAACCAGCACTGCTGTATAGAGAACCAGCCTGCTCGTGGCAGGACGCTCGCAAGGAGGGTTGCCAGGGAAGAGCCTGAGTCTCACTTCCCCAGCCCCCTGTTCCGGCCCATTTGTCTGACCAGCAAACATTAAACCCATTTTTCTCCATTGGTAGGGACGGACAGTGTTTTTTAATTTTTTAAATAACTACCTTCTACCCCATTCCTGAAACTCCCCC
>NW_011898949.1:0-1474 GCF_000151845.1 Pteropus vampyrus | reverse complement strand
GCTTTTTATGCAACTGCATAGTAGTCCTTTTTCTTAAAGTATTATAATATAGCTAACTGGTCCTTTTAAATAGATATTTAGTTGTTTCTAATCTTGTGCTTTTGCAAACTATGCTGCTACAGAGAACAACTTTGTCCCTGACTTTTTGCATATGCATAAGAGTGCCTGTGGACAAGCTCCTAGGGGCGGAATTGCTGCATCAAAGGATGTGTGTGCATTTGTCATTTGGCCAGCTTGCCAAATTGCCCTCCATAAAAGTTGTGCCAATTGACAACTCCGTCAACCGTGCATGAAGCAGCCTGTTTAACCCTCATGCTTGCCAGCACAGCATGTCATTTAGCTCTTTGTCTTCTAGCTTTATGTCTCAGCCAATCTAAACAAGGGAATGGCATCCAAATATAGTTTTAACATGCATTTCACTCATTATGAATGAGGTTAAGCATAAGAGGAACAATCCAGCCATGATTTCAGCGTGATCTCCTTAGAGTTCCTCCTCCAGACGAGAGGGACCCAGACTGAAAACTGCTGGACTAGACATATGGCCTTTGCCCTCTCAGACTGCTTAGTAAGGCGAGCAATCCTCAGGGAACAGGCTGCTGGGAATTCCTATTTTTTTCCCCTATTTTCCCATGACAGCTACATGCTTTTGGCTACCCTGCGATCGAACTTTTGAAACATGGATCACATAGGAGCCCTTGGCGAGATGGGGCTGTGAGGAAAAGCCAAGAGCCCAGACGGAGCAGAATGCTCAGCCGAGGTGGTCTCCATGCCAGCTGTCCCCACTGGACCGCATGGAGGAAGAAAGCGGCCGTGCAGGGGCTGGGGTTACCCCAGCTGCCCTGCTGGTTTCCGGGAGGCTCCGATTCCAGAGCCTTCCTCAGGCCTCTGGGCTGCAAGGTTTCCCTGGATTCTCTGCCCAAATGAATAGTCTGGGAGAACCACCCAGAGCCGCAAGGCACTTGGCTCTTCCGTGTGGTGGGCAAGCCACACTGGGGAAAATTACCAGGGTTTATGTCTCCTCCGACTTACTGCTGGAAATTCTATGGATGGGGCAGTGGGTTCTCCCAGGGACAGGAGGCTGTTCAGGCTATTGTCCCCATAGGTACCCCAAGGTACCTGGACATCTTGCCTGGACCTACCAAGCACCCCCACTGAACAACTTGTCCACCCTGGAGGCAAGAGCAGGCCCACTGGACTCAGTATGTGCTTCTTAACACGCCAGACAGTGTGCTGATGACACTGAGCGTGTTGATGCGATAGCACCAGATGTCAGTTCCAGGTCTGGGTTGCTCAAAAAGCTTTTGGCGGGCCCCCATTTGTTCATATCCTGAGCATTTACTAAGCACCAGTTCTACTGTGTAAGTTGGCAGTTGTGCATGTTTGATGAAAAATGAGTGTGAATTTGGTAAATTAGAAAATAACCTACTTTTCTAAACCTTGCCCTCTGATTCCGTTTTCGGGTTAGCTTATAACT
>NW_011898948.1:0-4649 GCF_000151845.1 Pteropus vampyrus | reverse complement strand
AGCCCAGATCACAGGCAGCTGCTCACGAAAACCTTCTCTAAACAGGAACTGGGCTACTCGTGTCTATTTTAGGGAGACGCATCGATCCATAACTGAGTGTTGCCCCATCACGTAATACTTATGTGACCACGAGTAACCTCATCTTGCTACATCTCCATTTTGTCATCTGTAAAATGGGCATAAGAACATCACCTACTTTATAGGAGCTAAAACTCACATAAGCCGAAGATGTGCTAAGCCCAGCATTTGGCACGCAGGCGCACAACAAGCCTTCAGTATGTAGTCATTGTTAGTCTATCTCTGCTTCTTTTTTTTTTTTTTTTTAATTTAAAAAACGTATAAGTTTGCTTCCCAGGCCCTAGAATCAAGCAGATCTGGGGTTTAAACCCGAATTCCACTAAGTAAAGGCTGTGTGGTGAAGGTCAAGTCTCTTCGTTTCTATGAACTTGGGGTACTTCTGTAAAATGGGGTTGTTCCCGGGCACACATCTGGTGGGACAGCAGGAGGGATGAGTCACATGAGCTATACAGAGGGTTTATAAGAGTGCCTCGAAGTCTTCTTTAAGTATTTGTCCTTATTTTCTCAGGGATCACGATGGTGTGTGTTCTGGCCGTGACGGTGGGTCTGGGAAATGCCCATTCAAATTCTGGTTCTGCTGCTTCCTAACTAGATGATAGCGGGCCACTTCCTCAACCTTTTTACGGCTCAGTGTTTTTCGTCTACACATGGGGCTCTACAATGACACCTCGTACCGAGGATTTGGAGAGGACATACAAGGAGGGAAAAGTGGGAGCATGCTCACTCGAAGTTAACTGTCACTGATATTAAAGTCTGTGTCTTCTGGGCTTCGATGGTGCCTGGCACATAGTAAGTGCTCGATAAATATTTGTTGACTGAACAAGTGAGTGAGATCGCTATGGCTGATAGACAAGAGTCCTGGGAAAGATCGTCCAGGGAACAAGGCAAGAGGTCTACAGGTGTCCACTGCTGAGCTGAGAGTCCCCGCAAAGCCTCGTCATTACAGCAGGCCAATGAGACGAATCACGTGCCTTGGTACAGGTATGCCACCTGCACACATGCAGAGCAAGTGCACGCAGCGGCTGGTTAGCCATTTTATGTTTATTCCTTCTCATCTGCAGCCCGAAAGGTGCAAATGTCTGGTTGCGGGTGTCAGAACTGGGTTCAAATCCCAGCTCTGTCACTTACTAGTTGTGTCTCTCTCAGCAGGTTATGAACCTTTCTGGGGTCCAGTCTATAAACATGCATTGTGCATTGTTTATTTTTCAGGTCCTGTTCTGCCTTCAAGGGGCTTCTAGTCAAACCTCAGTTTCCTTGTTTATAAAATAGGGATGATAATATTTCCACTAAAAGCCTGTGGTGAGGGTTAAATGAGAACACGATCAGGAAACTCCTAGCATAATACACACAGTAGGTGCTCAATCAATGCCAGTTCCCTCTCTCTTGCCGGTTTGCTTGGAAGGCTGCTCACCTGTATCTCTGATTGCTTTCAAAAGCCCGGACCCTCTATACTCACACTGTTTTGGTTACAACTTAGATTAATTATTTTATCAGTAATAAGGAGGTGAAAGGTATCTCTTGTTTTGATACCTTTTTTGACAAAAGAATTTGCTACATAGACATCAGCTCTGAGAGCTGGACAGAGATCACACCTTTATTCACACATCGACCTTTATGGAAACAAACCCTTTCCGGCAGAGGCGGCAGCTGGGTGAGGGCAGGGCCTCAGCGTGCCCCACCTGGAGGAGGCGTGGCACAGGGGCCTATGGCCTCCTTATCTGTATCCTTCTACCCTGCTCCTGGCTGCTGTGTGTTCTTTCTTCCTCACAGACACGCATGTGACTCTTCCATGGGTGGGCCACTCTGCCTGCACGTGAGTCTGCTTCTGCTCCTTGGGACAGCCCGTTGCGATGACTGAGTTGGGAGTACCAGAGCCCGACCCTCGACTCCAGATGGACAGAGTAGACACCCCAGAACTCCTCATGGATCGGCTGTAGCTGGGGTCCTGTCTGAATTCACTCCCGTTCCCTGTCACACTTCTCCACGATCTTACTAGTTTCTCCTGGGAGCACGTTAGGAAATCACTTGCCCGAGAATCCTGATGTCAAGGTCTGCTTCTGGGATCCCTACCTGAGACACTATCCTATTAGATCAGGGGCTGGCAAAGCGCAGCCCAGGGGCCAAATCCGGCCCTCCGCCTGTTTTTATAAATAAAGTTTTATTGGAATTCAGCCACGCACACATGCATGTATCACTTATGGTTGCTTTTATGGTGAAACGGCAGACTCATATGGTTGCATTAGACACTGAATGGCCTACAAAGCATCCAATATTGACTATCTGCTCCTATGACAAAACAAGTTTGTTGACCACTGTGCTAGATAATGCTTTGAACAGGCCCAGAGTTTTCTTACCTCAGGAACTTTGCTGTTCCTTCTGCCTGGAGCTGTCATTCCCTGACTCAGTGGGTGATCAGTTGCATCTCATTTTTCAGACCTCAGCAAAAATGTCACTTCCTCGGAAAGGCCTTCCCCGCCCCGCATCTAACCTTCTTTTTCCCTACCCATTGCCCTGTATTCTTAGCACTTACGGTGCTAAAATTACTGTCTCTCTTTATCGGCTGCTGTTCTCTCCCTTGTTGCTGACTTGCACGTCAACTCCACGAGGAGCAGAAACCTCTGTCTTGCTCATGTCTGGGTCCCAGCGCCTGGCCTAGTGCCCGTGCATCGTATGTGTTCAAAACTACTGTTGACTGAACGATGAGGAAGAATGGGAAAAACTTCCATGGATGGGTCTAGAAATCAGCTGCTTCATTTAGATGGTGCTGGGTAATTTGACCCTCATTTTGAATCTTTATTCTCCAAGCGATAGGAACGTATTTCACGCTCAAGCCACGCTGGTGACTAGACATTTATTATCTCTGGTATTAATTTGCTTGTTTTGCCACTTTATGTTATAAGCTGTAATTTTTGAATTTTATGATATAAATTGACCTGCTTTAGGAACCTGGCTAGAAAAAGCTTTGTTGTCAAGGGGTCAAGAAAAAGTTATGCTGCGTTAATGGTTTTAATTTATGCCTTAATTTTACAAAGTTTTCGCTGAGGGCTTACCATGTGTAGGGTCTGTGTCTGAGGCATTTAAGGAACTTTCTGGTAAGAAGGGCACATTCTTATGCACGTACATCCATGATCCATTCTACACACAGCAGCCCGAGTCTTCTTTAGAAATGCAAATGGAGTCATGCCAGTCTCCTACTTAAAACCCGCTGACGGACTCAGAATAACTGAAACTCGTCCCCATGGCCTGCGCGAGTGGGTCCGTCTGTGCCAGACAGTTCACATTAGTTCGCCCTGAGCTTTCTGAGTTCCAGTGACACTGGGCTTCTTTCCACTCCCCCTCAACACTCCCAGTTCTTACTCGCCCCAGGGCCTTCGCATTTGCTGTCCTGTCTGAAGTCATCTTCCCAATCATTTCAGAACTGGCTTCCTTAATCCTTCCTGTCTCGGATGTCACCTCTCCAAGAGGCCTTTCTGGAGCACCCAAAGTAAATGGGTACCACTTTTACCCAGGCCCTTAATACTTTATTTCTTTCATGGGATCTGAAATAATCTTGTTCATTAACTTATTTTCTTGTTTCCTGTCTTTCTCTTCTGTGAAGGGAAGGAAGATGCCATTCTGTTTACTGCTATATCCTTGGAGCCTAACAGCGCCAGACACAGGAGAATGCACAAATAAATAACATGAATGCACAAGTAAATAACATGATATCGGACACTTGTAATAAAGGAAGTAAAACAGGATGACGAGAAGGAGAAATGTGAGAAGTCTGGATGGCTTTAGAGCAGGGCTTAGGCAAAGTATGGGCCATGGCCTAAAGCTAACCCACTACCTGATTTTTTTTTCTTTTAGAGCCTACAAACTATGAACGGTTTTTACGTTTTCAAATGGCTGAAAAGAAGTAAAGAAAAAAAACTTTTATGACATGTGAAAATGGCATGAAATTCATATTTCAGTGTCCATCAATAAAGTTTTATTGGGACAGAGCCACTCCCATTCATTTACATATCACCTACAACTGCTTTTATGCTACAAAGGCAAATTGAGTATTTATGCCAGAGAATGCGTGCCCATAACCCTGAAAATATTTACTATTTCACTTCTGAGAGAAAATGCTTGATGTCTCCTGACTTAGATTTTTCAGGGATGAGTCCTTAATGAAATGATGTAAGTTGAGATTTAAATGATGAGAATAGACAATATTGGGGTCAGAAAGACTGTATTTGAAGAGCCCAAGGTAGAATAAACACTCATGAAATGTCAGCTCTTCTCATTATGACATGAGCTTTGAATTATGACTTTAAATCTGGCGGTTTTGTGCTGGGAGGACTGGCGCAGGGTAGTGAGTAGAGATGAGGAAGTCTAAAGGTGACTCCTGCACCTGTCCTTGAAGGAGTTGGGGTGCGCTTCGACTACTGGAAACGGAAGTGGAAGGGGTGGAGTGGGAAGAGCATCATGGAGGTCCAATCAGGAACAGTTAGTGGTGAAATGGAGAGTGGTGGGAATGGGGAGAGAGAAGAGGAGGGTTCACAGACCCTCAGCTGGGGCAGCAGGACAATCGTGGGGCCACCGAC
>NW_011898947.1:3014-4538 GCF_000151845.1 Pteropus vampyrus | reverse complement strand
GATATCTGGGCTTTCGCAAGTTTTCTTTACCGTCCCTCAGCCAGGCCGCTGTCCCAACACGGAGACTCTGGGGGATGAAACACCACCTCCTCCTCTGAAACCAGACCCTCCGGCCTCCGCCTCGCCCGCCTCCCCTGGTGCCAGGAAGGAGTTAAATAATCTGGGCTTATCTGTATTAGTTTGCTTCTAAGCTATAAAAATGCATTTAAACACCCTTCTCAAATTTAAATTTGCTTTCTCTTAATAGTCGTAGCTATTTCCCAAGGCCTGTCACGACAGGCTGGCTGAAACGAGCGGAATGTGCCGTTCATAAATGCCTTTCAGGAATTCCATTACAAGAAGACTGGCCTCTGACCAAGTGCTGGGTGACTGGGTCCAACTGACTGGAGCAGCGGTGGGAAGAGCGGCCAGTTAAGGGGGGCTGCAGACATCCCAGGGTAGCCATGGGTTTTCGGGGGGCAGGCTGCTCAGGGTCGAAGGGGGTTTCTGTTCCGTTAGCGTGAATGGATTACTCTTGTGCTTCTGGGGAACCATCATGCTAAGGGGTGGGGGGGCTTTCTTTTGGGCGCAAAAGGAAATTGCTCTTAAGTATTCTGCCTTTGTCTTTATTGGAGACTTTAACTAGACTTTTATCTGCTGCATCGCGGTGAGCCCAGCCCGAACCGTGGCTGAAGCTGGCACTTTTACAAAGGATGCCGAATGCTGAGCTCCCCTCTGGGGCCGGTTCTCAGGTTCTCAGCACTCGGTGGCTCCCTGGGGCAGACAGGCAGGACCCCCATCAGGCCCCTTTGATGATGGGTCTTCCGGAAAGGTTCTGATCTTTTGCTTTATAAGCTCTGAGAGAGGCTTTGAAAACGCTGAGGATGGGCTGACTCTCACGGCAGATTCACGACAGATCCGTGTATAGTGACCGGGTACGAAACCAGAGGGTTTGCTAGTTTACAAGGAGAACTTTACATCCCAGGAGCCCAGATGCCTCCCGCTCTGGTCAGCTCACCTTCTCGCTTTGAGCCACCGCATGGGAGCCAAACCATCATCCGCTGGCCACCGGCAGGCTCGACACCCCGTCCACATGGCCGAGGTGGCCCTGCCAGCACGGGCTTTGAGGTCTCCTTTCCTCCTTCGCTTTGATGCCCGGCCACCCTCGTCGCCTTACGATTGGCAGGTTCTTTATTCGGGCGTCCTCACACTGTCACCTTCCCAGAGAGCGTACCCGTTCTTGAGCCATCGGGCCTCCTCAGCGGGAGCTCGCAGGGCTGCTCAGTGGAGAGCTGTGTCACTGTTCCACTTATCTGAGGACACTCCTGCCACACTCATTTTCACCTGCTGCGTGGGCGCCCTCCTGCCTGCCTTTAACTCCTCAAAAATGCTCGAATCTTGGAAACGTCACATTCTCGAACTAAAGTCCTCTCTTAAAAACCAGATCCTAACCTGCCCCAGGCCAAGAAATAACCCAGGGTGACATTCTGCTGAACATGAAAGCATTTCATTTGTTTACAAATTGGCAGGAAAAAACTTTAGTAA
>NW_011898947.1:0-369 GCF_000151845.1 Pteropus vampyrus | reverse complement strand
CGTTGGGACTGGCTTGTCCCCGAGGGCGCTTTTCACCCACAGCCTCTAGGGAAGGGGAGGCCCAGGCCGCCGGACTGGCCCGCGGGCTCTTCCCTGGGCTTTAAATATGGCGTAAAACCCTAAAACCCCTCCCTCTCCTCGTCTGGTGCCATGCTGACTCCGTAGGACACAGCCCATGGTAATGTTTACACCGACCCCGCCAGGCGGCCGGACACACCTGCCGTGATGGAGTCTGTCTGGAAGACTTTCGTGTTCTCCGGAAACCCTAAACTCTGAATGGAGGGAAGAGAAAACCACCGCCGGGGCCCCTAGCGCGCGCAGGTGCGGGCGGGGCAGGTGTGCGCCGCCGCGCGTGCGCAGTGGCCGCCC
>NW_011898946.1:5354-7416 GCF_000151845.1 Pteropus vampyrus | reverse complement strand
TCTCATCCTGTCCCATGCTCTGAATAAATAGAGGATGAATGAAGAATGTGATGAGATGGTCCCTGCTTTCTTGGGGCTTCATTGTAAGGTGTAAGAGCAGGAAGAAATTACAGATTGTGATTAGTGCTAAGAAAATAGGGTGCTGGATGAAGTAAAATATGGGATATATGTTAGGTAGGTGTAGTCAGGGGTAAAAATGATTGAAGGTTAAAAAGCAACCACCCATTCAGATATTAGAGGATCAACATTCTACAAGGAGTGAACACTAGGTACAAAGGCGGTGGGGAAAGTATGGCCATTCGGAGAAGTTAAAAGAAGGCTTATGCGTGTAACTAGAGCATAATGAGCAAAAGAAAGAGTACTATGAATTGAGATTGGAGAAATAGACAAGGATCAGGTTGTAGGCTGTGTTAATTATTGCCTATTGCTATATAACAAATTACCCCAATACTACAAGCATCTCATACAGTGTCTCTGAGTCAGGAATCCGGGAGTGGTTGCAGTCAAACTGTTGACCAGGGTTATAGTCATCTCAAAGCTTAACGGGAACCAAAGAATCCACTTCCCAGCTCATCCCTGTGAATGCTGGCAGGCCTCAGTTGCTCACTGGCTACTGACCTGAGGCTGTAGCTCCTTTCCACGTGAGTCTTTCCACAAGGCTGCTCATAATGTGGTTTTGCTTCCTTCGGAGAGGAAGATCCAAGAAAGAGAGTGAGGCAGAGAGTAGGTGAGAGAGAGAATACCCCAAATAGAAGCCACAGCCTTTTATAACCTCTTTTTGGAAGAGACATATGGTCATTTCTTACGTATGCTATTGGCCACACAGACCAACCTTGCTACAGTGTGAGAGGGAACAACACAAGGGTGTGAATACTGGGAAGCAGGGACCACTGGGGGCCATCTTGGAGGCTAGGTACCACGAAGGCTATGATAAGGGCATTGGATTTTATCCCAGGGTGTTTTAATTAGGGGAGTAGCCTAATATGGTTCATATTTTTAAAATATGGTTCTGGCTATGATAGCTAATGGATTAGTGGGTAGACAAGAGTAGAAGCAAGGAGACTGGAGAGGAGGTTATTGTCCTGATGAGAAACAGTGAGGGCTTTAACTGAGGAAATGACAGTGCAGCAAAGGATACAGATATATTTGTAATATATTTTAGAGGTAACCAAAATAATTCACTTTTTGCTCAACTCTAATTGCCAAAACAATGAACACACAGCCTACGACATGGTAGTTGCAATTTGCTCCATCCCCCATTCTCTTTTTTAATGAAACATAATAAAAGATAAAAGTACTTTAACAAATCTAATCTCATCAAAGAATTCTTTAGTCACTAGAGAAAGGAAACACTTTTTTCTTCTACCCATATCTCACACCTAAGTTATGCCATGTTATAAAAGAGACATGGGCTTGGCTAAAAACTGATTTTATGATATACTTTATTTCATCTGAGTGGCATAAATAACAACAAAGAGCTCACATTTACTGGAATCTTATTGTATGTTGAGTATTTTTCTAGAGACTTTAACTTCTAACTGTTCAATCAGGTGAATAATATTTTCCTCATTTTACAGAAGACATTGATACTCACAGAAGTGAAGTGACTTCCTAAAGATCACAGTTAGTAATCAGTTGAGCTCACATTTAAAACTAAGTCTATCTTATTTCAAAATCCATGCTTTTAACCAATATATGGTCTGCTGTCTCTATTACTTAACTCTTTTCTTATGGATTTTATATAAGATTCTTCAACCATTTAGTTTATTTTTATCCATTAAATCAGTCTTTCTTTTGTGGCAAGTAAAAGGATCTAAATAAATACTCATTTAGTAAGAAATAATGTAGAATGCTTAGTGAACTGTTATTATAGTTTTTAGAAGTTAGAGGCAAAGATAAAGAAAACTGTTTCAGAATGTGTTGGGTTATATTCCTTAGGAAAGATGCCTTTGTGTGTGTGTGTGTGTGTGTGTGTGTGTGTGTGTGGCAAGAACACTTAACATGAGATCTACTGTCTTAACAAAATTTTAAGAGTGCAGTATTAATTAATAGGCTCAATGTT
>NW_011898946.1:0-744 GCF_000151845.1 Pteropus vampyrus | reverse complement strand
AATATAATATTTAGAGTAGAAGTCATTAATTCCTTAACCGAAGTCATTTATCATTCTGAATATTGCTAGCATCTAAGTGGTTTTATGTAACCTATATAGTGTTTTGCTAAAAACCTTTTATATAAAAACAGTTTCTTTACCAGTATAGAGTTGCTGTTTCTGATATTGGCAAAATCTGTGCCTATGATCTACTTCTATAGCTGACTTTTTATTTTTGTTGTTCTTTCTCATATATAGTATACACCATTTTTTCCCACATTCTGCTTTGGAGATCAATCTTTTTGTCCACTTCAATTCACTTCAATGTTTTTATGAAGTGACAATATCTATATCAATTGTTTTCATGCTGTGCTTATTTAAGAGATTCAATTCATAAAAGGTTATTTTACATACTTTTGACATTCATTGAGGATATTACAAACTATGAGTCATCTAAGTTATTTTGGCTGGGGTGGGGCGGGGGTGATGAACCCACCTTCCTTGAGAGAGAGAGAACATGTAGATATAGAGAGATGAACAAGTAAGTCTGACTATAGAAACACAGAAGGAAACTTCATGGAAAGGTATACCCATCCAAGGTTTATAGATTCATAGTGGTTAAGAGTATAAATGACTCAGGAGTCGACACTGCTCAAGTTCAGACTCTAGCTCTTCTAGTTATGCTGTTTGACTTTTGGCAAGTTTGTTAATCTCTCTATGACTCTGTTTCTTTATCTCTAAAATGTTTGAGGATTATACTAAATA
>NW_011898945.1:3911-4184 GCF_000151845.1 Pteropus vampyrus | reverse complement strand
CGCGTAGCCTTCTGGGAGATTCTTTACTCAGAGAGCTGGGAACTGTCCCTCTCCTGTTGTGCTGAGGGAGGATCCACACAGCCCGGGTGACCTCACAGAGCTGTTCCATCCACCTAATCAGAAGCCACCCACCTCTGGACTTACTATAATGTAAGCTTGGGCACAATAACAGTCTACCACGGTGATCACGCTGTGGCAAAATCAAAAGCAGATCACTGCCAGAAGAGGGCCTGCTCCTCCTCCCATGAAAGGAAATGACTTTGTAAAGATAGG
>NW_011898945.1:0-1786 GCF_000151845.1 Pteropus vampyrus | reverse complement strand
TAGCCAGCTTTGCAAACTGTCGGTGATGGTGCTGGGTGGCAGGCAGAGCCTTTTTTCCATTCTCCCTTCAGAAATCACGGTCTCCGTGGTGAATGGGAGCAAGCAGGAGCTGCAGTAAATGCAGAGGAAAATCCAAATGCAGATTTGTGGTCAAGGGGCAACAAGAGGACTTTGCAGCCCTGGGTGACCCTGCAGCTGGCCTCGAGCCCTTAGGAAGACTATCTTGCTTCTCAGAGCCTGGTTCTCATTTACAGGGGTCATAACAACCCCTTCAGAGGTGGTTGTAATGATTGCCCAAGAAAATGCACGTCCAGGACCTGACGCACGGCATAACCCTCTTGCTAGCGTGCAATAAATGCTTATTCTTTTCCTTCCTTCAGGACCAGGTTTCCCAACTCTGTATTTCAAGGAACGCTGGGACAGGTTAATAGGTGCTATCAGAGTAAGAACGTCCAGACCTGTAAAGAATTTTTGTAAGATTTTATTTGAGTCAAAGTGACAGCCATTGCCAGGAAGTAAGATCTCAAATATTCCAGAAAATGATGGGTTTTTTTTTTTTTTTGCAGTTTCTTTGATACACTTATAATTAATGAAAGAATATGAGGAGGATTACATGAAGGTGGAAGACAGCAAGGCAGAGGATAGTTAGCAAGATTATGTGTTCCCTCGAGGACGGTTTCACCTTCGAGGGGTCTGAAAAAGAGAATTATCTCCGGCATTTCACGAGTGTGTTTGCCTGGGTACACAAGAACAAATTTGCAAAAACTTCTCTAGTAAAAGGCTTATCTTTGTCTTAAGCTTGGGGTGCGACTACTTAGCCTGACCTGCCCAGTTAGGGATTTATGATCAGATCAGCCTGTGCAGTTACTTTCTCTCACTGGCCTCATCAGCTATATTACAGAACCGCTTTTTCATCCCCGGTGCTATGTGGAAAACGGTCCCATTGTCAGATGAATTTGGGTTATGTTGGTTTAAATAACACTGAACAGAATTATTTTATGCAAGACTTCTTAGAACCTGGAATATGCTAAGATTCACTGTGTCGCTCCTAATTATTACATGTAATGTTCACTGTTCCCCACGGTGCCTGGCTTAGATAGAGCAAGGCACTGATAGCTGTGACAACAATAATGATTTTATTAAAATTGCAGGTTCAGGAGCCTGGGATGTCAGCCTAGGAAGAATAGACCTATTTTTTTGCAGCGGGATAGGGGGTGATGAATAGATTGACATGTAAACCAAAATGCTCATCATCAGGGCTCATGCAGCACTATGTGTGCCAAAGGGCCTGGCCACCTCTCCCCGGCCAGACCCATGGGGAACAGGTGAGTAATCAAAGATTGGCTTGAGCTGTTCTCAAACAAAGGGGTTGAGTTTCAGGCTGCGCAAGTCAGGCTCTGAGTGAGGGCTAGCCCAGCCTCCCTCTCACTGCCCTGTGCCACTAGCTTCTCTGGCTTACAAGTGAAGGAGTGACCCGCCCCAGGCAACGGCCAGTGGTAATGTTTTCCCAGTGGGCCAGTATTCACTGAGCACCTACTATGTGCTGGGTGTTTGGCATTGTGAGGGAGACAGGGATGTAGTCCTTCTGTTCAGAGAGATCCTGGGTGAGGGTGTGATAATGGGGGATGTAGACAAGCATAATACAAGGGAGAGAGTGAGGAGGTCAGGAGAGGAGGGAAGAGAGGGTGCACTGGGAGTGGGGTGGGGTGCTGGGGCCTCCAGGGCGAGACTTTAGGAGCTGCGAAGCACTGCCCCAGGCCACAGGGAATTGGAGGTAAACATTGCT
>NW_011898944.1:5112-6237 GCF_000151845.1 Pteropus vampyrus | reverse complement strand
GGGCTGGGGGTGGGGATGGGGCCAGGGTCAGAGGAGGGGTGGGGGGGCTCATCGGCGAGTCAGCAGCTGGGACCAGAATCCTCATCCTTGTTGAGAAGGCAGACTGGGGGAAGGATCCACAGCCGTGCCCTGGGCCACCCACTCGATAGGGGTGGGGTGGGGTGGGTGACAGGTCAATACGAGTGAAGGAAAGACAGCTTCCGGTGAGGAAGGGATGAGGGCTTCTGCACTTACTGTTGGGGTGTGGGGCAGGAGGGAATTCACCGGGGGTGGGGGGCTCTACATCCCCCAGTGAGGGTGAGGCCACACTCTCCGGTGGGGAACAAGCCTGGGGGATCTGCACTCACCATAGGCGGCTTCCCGACCCATGTCACTCTGCATGAAGGAGATGACCCCAATGCCTGACGCCAGGAGGCCATTTCGGAACCAGGAAAGGAAGGCTTGGAGGGAGGGGGAAATGGGAGGAGAATTAGCATCAGTTCAAACGCTACCCCGAAGCTCCGAAGCGCAGACAAACCGAGGGGCTTCCAATCACCCCACCACCCCATCCTGCTCCAAATTCCCACGTCCTGGAGGCCCTCCCCGACCCCACCTCCAAAACTCTCTCCCTCCAAATTGGCAACACCTAAGATTCAAGACAGTCCTTAGAATTTGGAGGGGGATCTAGGACCAAAACTGCAGAATCTAAATCTAAGGACAGGAAGACCCCTCATCTTGGTCATCTTGGTCAACCCCCTCCCCACACGTGCATCCCCACGGGATGCCCTCTCACTGCTTTTTGAGACCTCGGGCACAAAGTGTTCCCCCGCCCCAGGCCTGACGTTATTCACATCCATTCAAGTCCCTAGTGTGGCGCTAACGGGCTAGCTGGGCTACACACCTCCCACTCCTACCCCGTCCTATATCTAGATGCCTCGTCTTCTCCAAGCCTGACGTGAGGCCCCTCCCCCGGCAGCCTCGATCACCTCGCCCTCCAATCAGCTCAGAGCTTTTCTTCTATTGGTTGTTCCCTCCTCCAATCCAGAACTTCCCCCTCTTCTGTGGCGATCCACACTCCCACCTTATGCGGAGTGGTCGTTTCTTTAATACAACTGTCCCCTCCAACGCGGACCCCTCATGTAGACA
>NW_011898944.1:0-1697 GCF_000151845.1 Pteropus vampyrus | reverse complement strand
CCCCCTAAGATTGTAAACAAGGATTTTCACTCTCATCACCTCTAATCAACCTTGTATCAGAAGTCTTAGCTAGTGCAATAAGGCAAGAAAAAGAAATAAAAAGCATGTAGATCTGACAGAATTAAAATCATGCGATATGATTGTTTATGTACTAAACTCTAAGGGATCAAAATAACTACTGACACTTAAGTGAATTTATCAAGGTTGCTAAAGGATACGAGATCAATACACAAAAATCAATTTTGTTTATATCCTAGGTAGAAGCAACTGTTAAATGAGATTGAAAATAGTCCCCTTTAAAATCGCATCAAACCCAAAAATACTTAAGGACTAAATTAACAAAAGACATGCAAGATTTCTACATGGAAAACTGCAAAATACTGCTGAGATAAAGAAGATCTAAATAAATGGAGATGTATATACCATGTTCATGGATTAGAAAACACATTGCTCCCATGGAACTTAAATCCTATATGGATAGGCAGAAAATAAGCAATAAACATGCTAAATAAGTAATTCTAGAGAATTAGTAGACTAGAGGAGCCAGAGAGGGTACCTAAGCCAGCCAGGATGTGGGGTCAGCAAGGGGGTGTCTGAGTTGAAACCTAAACTATGACCAGGTAGTGTTCAGAGCCCTGTGGAAAAAAAATCTGGGCCCAAGAAAGCTTACAGTGAGTGTAGGAGACTGAACATAAATAATAAAATAACCTTCGATTATATGCCAACAGCATATGGTTTCCCTCCTGACCCACGGGCAGGCGTAGCAATTATATTTTCTGAGAAGCCCTAGGGTATAGAGATCTTTTGAATCTGGAACGGGAGCTCTCTGCCCACCCTACCCTCAACCAGAGTGAGGCCTCATGCCCTTGATACTCCGGGGTCACTCCATTTACTTCCTGAGTCACTTTTAACTCCTGATCCTGTGCAGTAGGGAGTCATGAAGGATTTATGCAGGAGGCAGGCAATGTTCAACTTATCTGTTCAGATCAGTCTGCCTCCCTGTGGAGGGCGGGTTGCAGCAGGGAGAGACAGGAAACTTGCCAATGGACAGGTGACCCTGTCAACAGCTACCCCTTTCTCTCCATTCCTTCTCTAGTCCAGTGTCTTGTTATCTTCCACCTGGACGGCTGAGACCAGCCTACTCCCAGGTCTCCAGACCCCCCTAAAGCAGATTCTCTATTTACTAATTCAGGATATATTTACTGAGTATCTACAATGTTCCAGCTTGTTTGAGACACTGAGGATATAGCAGTGAACAAAACAGAAAAATGACGTGCCCCAGACATGACATTATTAGGGGAGGGCGGACAAAGGAATAATTAATGCAAAAATCTATGAAATGGTAAGTCTGTGAAAAAAAACGAATCGAAGTGATGAGGTAGAGAATAAGAGAGTGACGCAGCCAGCCTCGAAGATGGCCCCGGGGACCGTCACACCTCGTGTCATCTCTCGCATCCAGTCAGGACAGGTCTGTGTGATCAGTGCTGTGGAGGAGACGGAGTGGGCCATAAAAAAACATCACGACTTCCACCTGGCTTTCTTGGATCATCTCTGGGTGAAGCCAGATGTCATGTCCTCAGGAAACTCAAGCAGCCTCGTGGACAGACCTGATTGGAGAGAAACTAAGACCCCCGGCCAACAGCCAGCACCAGCCACGTGAGCGGACCAACTTGCAAGCGGACCTCCAGCGCCCGTCA
>NW_011898943.1:5420-5759 GCF_000151845.1 Pteropus vampyrus | reverse complement strand
AATAGAATTAATGAGTCACAGTGTACGCATGTCTTCAACTTGACTAGATCTTGGAAAAACTATCTTCCAAAGTGGTACACTTTTATGAGGGTCGAATAATAGAATTTTGCAATCATTATATTATTAAAGTCATATGTCAATCTTTATCATGCCGAAAGAAGATCATCTCGACTTATTGGATTTTGTTCCCTCTCTTCTTCTAGAGGAATTTAAAAGTTTTGCCCTAAAGCATCCAGAATATGCTAAGATATTTACAGCGTATTTGGACCTTCAAGCGAGCCACGTGTTTTCATTGCCAGAGGAAGGCCAGACAGCTCCTGCGGTCGCAAGTAACAAAGT
>NW_011898943.1:0-1525 GCF_000151845.1 Pteropus vampyrus | reverse complement strand
CAGTCTTTGCATTTAAATTCTTTGCTTCGGTTCTGTTTCTGAACATAATGGTATTCCAGCCCCAAGCTAGTTTTTGAAGGTCAGTTTTGAAGTTGAAAGTCTCATGAGAGGCGTTAGAGTTTATATCTAATCAAGAGTCATGATTTCTAACTAATTCTACATATTAAGCACTTAGCATTCTAATTTAATGAGTAAATATGTATTTGGATAATTGCTTACTAAAAACTTTAGATAAGTATATATAATTATTTGCTTTCTATGTGTCTTATAGCTATTTAGACGAAGCATTGAATGAGCTAAAACAATTGCTTAAGTGGTTAGGAAAGTACATATTTATGCTAGTGTCTGTCACATGAAGTTGAATGTATGGAATACTCAGGAACCATGACCATTTTTTTTTTTTCACAGAAGAGCCACATATTAATCCTGTTAGGCATGAAAAAGTAGCATTGATAACTAAAAACTTTCTATGAGCCTCTCGAAGGGATCCCATTGTTTCTCTCTTTTAAAATAATATTTTATGCTCCTTAATTCCACTTCTGCCAATGTAATATTCGTATTTTTTCATGTTACTGAATAAACAGAATTGCTACATAAAATTGTGAGCAATTAAAAAATTCCGGTTTTGCCATTTTGTATCGAATGTAGTATACCTTCTTAATATCATGTTTTGAATTTGTTTGCATATTTAGGAATATGATTAATCATTTTTGTTTGCATGTAAGCTTTACAAAATGTCAGACATGATTTTACTCTAATGAAAAACTCAGATTTTAGCCAAAGGTGCTATATCCTTAGTATCGATGAAGAAGTTGACTCTGACTGGTGGGGTGCGCATAGTGACGCAAGTCACGGTCCTCCGTGCTGCGGATGAGGCCTCTGCTCTCATGCCATTTAATAAAGATGTCCTTCCAAGAGGCTTTTCTCCTCTTAGGATTTCAAGTAAGGAGTTGAATTTCATTAAATCAGTTAAATGCCCTGTGGTTTTATATCATAGTTTGGGGGAAAAAAAGTGCTTACTCTTTGAAATGAGAAATACTAGATCCTAAGACCTGTTAACCATAAAAGTTTCAATCTGAACAGTTCTTTTGAGGGATAATGACATGCCTATAGACCGAGTTGCTTACATTATGTAAGATATTTCATTCTCCTCTGCCATGCTTTTAACGTTCTGGAAGGCTGAGTGGGATAGCTGGGAGTATACCTATAACGGGCATTTAAAAGAGACCACCTCCCTTTTAGAAGACACGAGGTCTGCTCTCTCTGCATGAGGCACAGCAGTGCAGGCATCTGAGTCCCAGGCCCGGGAGCTCTCCCCTGCAGACTGTTGCAAATGCGAGGTGTTTAACTGCTTACAGTTGATTGACACTCCAGGAGAGGGGCATCGACTGTACTGGAACACGTGGGCCTTGTGTATTCGTTTTTATACAGCAATCACTAAAGAGGATAAAAAGATACAGGAAGAAACCCTTCCTAGGAAAGCAGACATGTTTGCAGACTTTTTTTCTGTTCACTTGGATAAACT
>NW_011898942.1:2018-2399 GCF_000151845.1 Pteropus vampyrus | reverse complement strand
ATCTTTGATAATATTTGTTTTGAAGTCTATTTTGTCTGATTTTAATAGGCAATTCCTATTTCCTTTTATCGTTTCTATGGAATATCTTCTCCCACATTTTACTTTTAATGTATTTATAACTTTATATATAAAGTGGTTTCTTTTAGACTACAAATAGTTGTGTTTTCCTTTCTCATCCAATCTGATGATTTCTCTTTTAATTGAAGTTTCTAAACCATTTTCAGTTAATGTAACTACTGATAAAGTTGAATTTAAATTTACTGTCTTGTTAGTTGTTTTCTATTTGTGCCATTTCTTTTTTCCGTTTTTTTTTTTTTTGGTCTCTTTTGAATTGAGCTCTTACAAATGACCCATTTTAGTTATGCTACTAGTAAATCAGTT
>NW_011898942.1:0-1200 GCF_000151845.1 Pteropus vampyrus | reverse complement strand
TTCCTTTTATCGTTTCTATGGAATATCTTCTCCCACTTTTTACTTTTAATGTATTTATAACTTTATATATAAAGTGGTTTCTTTTAGACTACACATAGTCGTGGTTTCCTTTTTCATCCAATCTGATGATTTCTCTTTTAATTGAAGTTTCTAAACCATTTTCAGTTAATCTAACTACTGATAAAGTTGAATTTAAATTTACTGTCTTGTTGTTTTCTATTTGTGCCATTTCTTTTTTCCGTTTTTTTTTTTTGTAAAAGTTTCTTAGTTGCAGCCTTAGGGCATATATATGTATATTATTATATATGACTAAATAATGTAATTTCATAAATATTTTAAGAACCTTATAACAGTGTATCTTGAATGCCTCTCACTATCCTTTGTGCTATTGTCGTCATACATGCTTACTTTTACATGCTTTAATCCCTCAAAACACTATTACTATTTTATATTTTAGAATGATTAAAAATAAGTCTTTTATATTTATTTTTACTATTTCTACAGATTTTAATTTCTTTGTGTAGATCCACATTTCTGTCTGATATGATATTACTTCTGAAGAAGTTCATTACCATTTCTTCTAGCACAGGCCTTCTGGTAGTGAATTCTCTCGGTTTTTGTTCATCTGCGAACGTCTTTATTTTTACCTTCATCTTTGAAAGACTTTTTTTTTGTCTCAGTATGAATTTTTGGTTGACAGGTTTTGAGTATTTGTTTTCTCTTTTAGTACTTTAAAGTTATAATTAATTCCCTTTCTTTCGGGCTTGCATCGTTTATGATGAGCAGTCTCTTAACCATTATGTTTCCTCCTCTGTCATGTGTCTGTCATCTGGCCCCCTGTAAGATGTTCTCTTTATCCTTGGCTTCAGCAATTTGAATATGATGCATCCCAGTCAACATAGGGTTTGAATTTCAGGGTTTTTTTTAGCAGTGGTGAGGAGTGAGGCAGTCCAGCCCTGCTGTTGTATCTGTGCTACAGCAGAGGCGAAGTTTAGGACATCATATCACTGTCAGTCTATCTTCCCTAGAGGCCTTGGTCCTGAAGTTGATCCAGTTTGTGTCACTAAGCAATACAAGTTAGATGCATCTGATACTTTCTTTTCTGAATTTACCACCAGTGTTAATTTTCAGACAGCACTAGATAATTCGAAAGTGATATCACTGTAAATGTTAATCTTAATTTTTTTTAATAAAGCAGAC
>NW_011898941.1:1946-4103 GCF_000151845.1 Pteropus vampyrus | reverse complement strand
GTGCCTCTGCCTTCATATGGCCATCGCCTTATAAGGACACTAACTCTATTGAATTAGGAGCCCACGTAATCCAATATGACCTCATCTTAACTAATTACTATTTCTATATGTCACATTCTATTTCTATATGTCGCATTCTGACTTCGATATATCAGCATTCCCTAGTGACATGGTGAAGGTTCATTAACTGACGAAATATGATGAGCTTTGATCATCAATATCCTTGAGAAGAGCAAGTATTCTGTTTTTACCTTATTACTTTTCTAAGTGAAAAACAGCATGGAGTTTCCCCTAAAAACTTAAGAACAGAACTATCACGTCACCCAGCAACCCCTCTTCTGGGTATCTACTCCAAAAATTTGAAAATATTTTCCATAAAGGTATTTGCACCCCGATGTTCACTGCAGCGTTATTCACAGTGCCCATGACATGGAAACAATCGAAGCGTCCTTCGATAAGTGATTGGATAAAGAAACAATGGAATGTTACTCAGCCACATGCAAAGATGAAATACTGCCATTGAGATAACATGGATTTTGAGATAATCATGCTAAGCAAAATAAGTCAGACAGCAAAAGTTGAGAACCATATGATTTCACTCATATGTGAGATATAAAACTGAAAGCAACAAACAAGACAAACGAAGACTCATAGACACAGATGACAATTTAGGGGAAGTAAATAAAGGTAAAGAGGGTCAAGAATACAGGACGGATGGAGATTTGACATTGGAGTATATAGATGAAGTATTCTTGAATTGTACACTTGAACCCTATATAATTTTATTAACCAAACTCACCCCAATAAGTTTAATTTAAAAAATTCAATTATCCCTATGTCAAATTTGGCACAGTAATGACAAAAATTAGTTGTAAAACACAGAAAGATTACTATACATAATCAGGCATAAATTATTTAGAAGCATTTTTTTAGCCACTTTGAGTGTAGATTTTTTAGTGAACTGTAAAATCTATTGTATGCATGCAAAATACATATTACACAACCAAAATATGAAAAGTAAAATAATGGAAGGAGGATATAGGAATAAAAATCCCTACACTGAGTATCTAAGTACCTTTAATAAAAATATGATGATTAGTGCATTTGTCTTCAGACTTCTTACATACATGTAAGGTGTATTGTTTCTAAAGAGAATCACATCTATTTTATTTCTCTTTTGTAGTTATCAGGAAACAAACAAAAGCTAACAAACTAAAAAAAAATCTATGCTTTGGATGAAATTCAAATTTCAATTTCTTTGTGGAGTACTGTTTCTCTTTATTCTGTCTTTCAGACAAATGCAATGTATAGATTACACGGGTTGGTAAAATCAATAATCATATATCAGAGGGGCAAAAAGGACAATATTTTGATACTAAGTATAGGGTCCATTACTAACATTTAACTTGTGTTAAATCAATCTAAAGAGCTTTGTGGGATTAGCAGATAAAAGATAACACTTCCAATCTCAGTAACTGCTTACGAAGTGGACGCCGCAGTACAATAAAGGGAAAGAGTTACACTGTAGCTGGATACAAATAACAAGAGAAGTTAGTAAAAGGGTTTTCTGCGCACTGCGTTAAGTGGCTTCTTGAGCTGACCCGCACTGGCCCACTGGCCTCTCCAGACCACCTAGCACGGCTTCTTGATCCGCTCTTATGCCTTATGTTAAGTGAACAGAAACATAATAAAAGACCCAAGAGTCCATCTCCAGGTTTAAATGTTAGGGCCCTGATGGAAACTCTGAAACTAACGCGATAAATGTAATCTGGAAAGTGGCCAAAAGTGTATGACACCAAATAAAGGTCGAAATGTTAACTCCGGGGTCAATACTCTAAACAATGAAAAACAACGGAACGGCTCGAAGGTACAGAAACGCCTGAGAAGCTGCTGACAGAAGCCTGTGTCTAAGGTAATGACTGCAGCGAAGAACCTCCTCTGCTTGCGGGAGATTTCTGCTCCGTTACTGAATGGACAGCGATGCGATTATTAAATGAAGTTAGCATCGGCTATGATATTTCCAAATTGACCGACTCCTTCTCCAGCCTGGCCATTTCTTCTCTATGCACCCATCTGAACCGACCTGAACGGTGGCGAAAGCCATCTTTCTTCACCGGACATACTGATGAAACACGGTCATCTCAGCAGCGTCCCAGC
>NW_011898941.1:0-856 GCF_000151845.1 Pteropus vampyrus | reverse complement strand
GTACAGAAACGCCTGAGAAGCTGCTGACAGAAGCCTGTGTCTAAGGTAATGACTGCAGCGAAGAACCTCCTCTGCTTGCGGGAGATTTCTGCTCCATTACTGAATGGACAGCAATGCGATTATTAAATGAAGTTAGCATCGGCTATGATATTTCCAAATTGACCAACTCCTTCTCCAGCCTGGCCATTTCTTCTCTATGCGCCCATCTGAATCGACCTGAACGGTGGCGAAAGCCATCTTTCTTCACCGGACATACTGATGAAACACGGTCATCTCAGCAGCGTCCCAGCCCATCAGCACGGCCGAAGAACCGCATGTCAGGGGCCACAAGGACAATGTTTTGATACTAAGTCTGCTTAACGCACTTCGTTCACCCAGGCACCACCACGGTCTTTCGCATAGAGCTCTTCTCTTTAACGCTAAGGTATTTAGCAGTTTATTACAGTAAACTTCTCATCTAGAAGCTAATAATAAAATATTAAAATTTGGAGAGGCTTATCAATTGATATGGGTGAGTTTTTAAAAAATAAACATATGGAGTCTATGGCCATGCCACCCCGAACGTGCCCGATTCCATCCGAACTCGGAAGCTCAGCAGGATCGGGCCTGGTTAGTACTTGGATGGGAGACCACCTAGGAAGACCAGGTGCTGTAGGTGTACAAAAAATAAAATAAAACATAAGAGATCGTAAGCTGACAAGGTCGCTGTAATGTGTGAGGTCAAGCAAGGGTTGCCTCGCCTAAAACAATTAAAAAATGAAAATAAAAATAAACAAACATGCAGAAAAAGTCTATGAAACACTGTATCGACTAATTCAATATTTTGGTTTTGATTGGCTGTGTTGCAGAAAGAATA
>NW_011898940.1:2783-4231 GCF_000151845.1 Pteropus vampyrus | reverse complement strand
CCCCACAAGCCCTGGCCCCTGCCGTCTGAAGCCCTGGTGGACACGCGGTGCGTCCAGCCCACCCGCCCTCTCTGCCCAGTGGCCGCTGCTCTGCAAGCTCAGGGACTGCACCGTGGTGGCCCGTCCCGCACATGGCCCCGTGGCCAAGACGCCCGAGGTCTGGAAAGGATAGTGAGTGACAAGGACGAGGAGGTCCCACGGCCGGCGGCAGCCACGCGGGGGACACCATGTGCCTGCCGTAGCCCACGGCCGGGGGACACCACACGATGGCAGGCGTGCCGGTGGTGACACCGTCTGTGACGGCGGTCTGCACGAGGCGGGGACTCGCATGTCCCGGTGGCTTTGCGATGAGCGTGAAAACAGGGTGGCCGCTGGGAGGGGTGCGGGGGGCAGGGACCGTCTTTCCCCCACTGGGAGGGGTGCGGGGGGCAGGGACCGTCTTTCCCCCGCTGGGAGGGGTGCGGGGGCCCCCGCGGGGCAGGGGCTGTCTCTCCCTGGCTAGCGGGCAGGCGGGCTCGGCTGCAGCAGGAGTGGGTGGCTCGGCTTTGGCGGCAGCAGCGCGGCCATTACTCCTGGGTCCTCTGCGAGCTGGCCCTCCGGCTGTCTGCCCCACGGGGCCGCGGGGGACACGGGCTCAGAGCGCCTGCACGCATGTCAGCTGGCCGAGGGCTCCCTGCGCCCCCACGTGGCCCAGGAACCGGCTGGCCCGCTGCCCGGCACCCCGCAAAGCCCCTCTGTCTGGCCCGTGGCGGCCCGTCCACACGGGGGGACACGTCTGATTCGTAGCTTCCCAGTCCTGGCACTGTCCTCCAGCTGGCCCGGCACTTTCTGGAGAAGACACGCTCAGTGTGCCGGCTCTGTCACCCTCCCTCCCTCTCTCTTTGTCCCCTCCGCCCCCAAAAGCCGCTTCTGAGCCACGGGCCTCGCAGAGGGGACCAGTGCGGCCGCCAGCCACCGCCGTGCGGCTGGAGCGTGGCAGACACAGCTTCTGCAGGCCCGGCCGGCTCCGTCCGCGTGTGGGAGGCCACCATGATGCCACCATGCGGGTCAGGGCTGAGGGAGGACGGGCCACCGTGGGGGCTGCACAGTCAGGTGACACAGTGTCTGCACCTGGGGCCCAGTGCAGTGAGGGGTGCAGCAACCTCGGCGCCCCCAGATCTGTCTGGGGTCCACGGAGAGGATGCAAGCTGGACATGGGGCAGGAGCTGGAGTGAGTGCAGCCGGGGTACCCTTGGCGTCCTGCCAGGGCTGGGCCGGGGTCCCTCTGTCCCCCCAGCGACAGAGGGACCATGGGGTAGACTATGGTGGGGATCAGAGACCCCATCACCAGAGGCCAGAGCCAGACCAAAGCAGAGGCTCCGCTCCGGACGGCCAGGGGAGCGGAACCTGGAGCCACAGCCATCAGACGGGAAGATGCCGAGGACGTGACCGCGCCACGCAGTCACAGT
>NW_011898940.1:0-1307 GCF_000151845.1 Pteropus vampyrus | reverse complement strand
TGATCCGTTAAATAAAAAAATTAAACCGTCCCATAAAAGATCCTGTCACGTGGTGCGGACCGCGGATTCCCGTGGGCTTTGCACGGAGACCCCGGCTCACAGGTCTAGTTCCCACGAGTCTGTGGCTCACACACGGGCCGCACCCTAATTCAGCCCGCGCACCCCGCACCACGAGCTCACCTGTCCCGAAGGCGAGGTGCACCTTCTGCTGCGTCCACTTCTCCCCTGGGCCCCGCCCCGGGGAGGCCAGACGTGCGCCGAGGTTCCGAGACATCCGGCCCCGTGTCCACAGTGGCCTCTCCAAGCCGTGGGCTTGGGTTTGCTCTATCTACACCCCCAAATTTGGGAAGGACTGGCCAGTGCCCCAAGATTCAGCCCCAGCCTGGTCATCTGATCCTGGTCATCGAAGTGAGTGCATTTGGACACCAGGATGACCCGCCCCAACAAGGGCCTCCGGTCAGTGCGGGATGGCCGCGTGCCGGGCCTCAGGCCGGGCAAGCTACCGCCCCGCATGGCACACAGGGAGAGCACCGCCCCGGGGAGGGGCCCCCACTGCCCCGCGGTTCCCCGATCTTCACTTCTTCATGCTTAAAGTGCAGGCGATGACCCCACATCAGCCGGGCTCTCCAGGGAAAGGGCCCGGTCGGACGCACAGCCACAGAGACGGGTTTAGGAGGTCGCTCCGCGGAGCTGGCTCGCGCGCCCAAGGGGCCGGTCGTTCCGGGGCGCGGCGGCAGGCAGCAGGCGGGAACTCTGGTAGGAGCTGTCTGGTCCCTCGGGACCTGAGCGCTCGGTGGCAGCCACACCCTGAGGCAAAGGCCGGCGCTCACCCTGCGGCCTCTCTGGGACAAGGCTGCTTTTGCTCTGCCGGTCTCTGCCTGACCACCGGATGCGGCCCTGCCACGCCACGGAGGTCACTTGTGTCACTTAAAGTCTGCTGACCGTGAGTGACAGTCACAGCTAAAGAACACCTTCACAGTGACATCTAGGCTGCCGTGTGAACAAACAGCCGAGCACTGTGGCCTGGCCGAGCTGACCCTCACACTGTCCGTGGCGGCCCTGTGCTCAGCGGACAGTGCAGTACGAGACTGGAGTGTTTTTCCGCGCGGGGTGGGCTCCGCCTGGCAAACGCGGTCACCCTCTGGAATATCACCTCAGTCCCTGGCTGGAGGGGAGGCCGCAGGCCGGCCGGGCCCCACATCAGGTCCCACCGGCCACCCGCCCCTCCAAGGACCCAGCTGAGGACGCGCCCTGCTCGCTGGCTTTCGGCTCTGGGGTTTTTTGCTTTCCGTTTGTTTGTTTCTGTT
>NW_011898939.1:405-1443 GCF_000151845.1 Pteropus vampyrus | reverse complement strand
TTTTGTAGAACACATCGACTCTCCCACGGGTTCCCAGGGATCTTTGCGTCCAGGTTTGATGCCTTTCCGGGTCTTGTGAAGCAAGGATTCTCCTCGTCCTGGGGATACCTGTTGGGGTTGGGTGAGGACTGGGGAGTGGACTCTGGGGAGATGGGCAGCGGGCTTCTATCTTGCTAAATAAGCACAGGGCTACTCCCCGGGAGGAGCAGGAAGCCGACTTTGTTGGTTGAGGATTGACCTTGATGTTCTCTTAGCAATACCCATTGGTAATGTACCGCTTATCATGTGCTATTGCTATATAGATTTACCCAGGACAGAGCAATACTTATTCATTCATTCAACAAGTATTACCAAGGGCCTACTGTGTGCCAGGTACCGTGCTAGGAAGAGCGAACCAAGCAGGGTCCCTGCCCTTGTCACCCCTGTCCCAGTGGAGGGGACGATGAGTAACGGAGAAGAAGGGGTCCTCAGGGCAGGCATTTCTGAGGAGGTGACAGTTAAGGTGAAATAAATAGAATGAGGTCAGGCATGGATCGGAGGAGGGAGGGCACAGGGAGGCGAAGTAGTACCCCAAGGCTGCACAGCTGGTAAGGAGCAGATCTGCGTTCTGGCCCAGGCAGGCTGGCGTGGAGCCCACGCTCTTACCCATGTTACTTCACGCTAAGTGCTCTTGACGTGATTGAGAATCCGTGGGTCCCCTGTTCCAGCAGCCGGCCCTGCCCCTTCCCTCCTGCCTGTGGCGGAGTCCTCTGCAGCCGGGGTCCAGCCGGCTTCTGCCCCGGTCAGGTCTTCCGTCCTCCGTGCCCACAGACGGTGCAAGTGAGAAGAAGCTGGCCCACCATCCGCGGGCACGCTCAGCCCGCCCGACGCGGATGCAGGCACGAACTTGGCCTCCCCCCGGGGCAGAGAGGGCATGCCGAGGAGCTGTCCCCTGGGTGTACGCGTGTGAGCGGGGACATGGTGTGACATTTTTGATGCCCTTCCCCCACCCCCAGATGTCCCTGTTTGTCCCAGTTGGAGGACCCAGTGCAGTGGAGC
>NW_011898939.1:0-355 GCF_000151845.1 Pteropus vampyrus | reverse complement strand
CAGTGCAGTGGAGCAGGTAAGCACGTGACTCTGATGCCGGACTGCCTGGGTTCGAATCCTGCCTGTCGCTGACCAGCTGTGCGAGGTTAGGCGAGTTAGCAAACTCTCCATGCCTCAGTTTCTTCATCCGTCAAGCGGGGGGTATAGCGGCAGCTACTGCAGAGGGCCGTTGAGTGAACGAGTTGACGCACGTGGTTCCCTTAGCACAGTGCCTGCTCACCTACTAAGCACCTACTAAGCGCCTATTAAGCGCCTATTATTGTTATGACTTTAAATGTGAGGGGGAGGAGAAGATGGAGGAGGGGAAGAACAGCCTGGCTGACCCGACCTCTTCCTCTCCTTCCTCCCTCAGGAG
>NW_011898938.1:2364-2722 GCF_000151845.1 Pteropus vampyrus | reverse complement strand
TGCCAGGCTTCGTAGTGCCAAGCGGCTCGGCAGAAGTGGGCGGACAGGTGAGAACCCTTCTAACCTGTGAGCCCCGTTTCCCATCGCTGGCTAGTCGGGGGACCCACAGACTTAGTCCCATATTTAATCTCAACAACAGCGGCAATTACGACATGCTCCGGCGGAAAATATTGCCACCGTGCCTCATAAAAGAGCGACGTCGTCGCGCTCTTTCTAAAGGGAAGGAAAGTCCCAGTTTCCCTCAGTCACGACATTTCCCTCCAGGTCCTCCTCTAGCTGAGTCCCCGTCGACGTCCTCCAGCCCGTGGGCTCAGCTGCCCAGCCAGGTGCAGAGAGGGTCCATGTCCCACCACGTCTC
>NW_011898938.1:0-779 GCF_000151845.1 Pteropus vampyrus | reverse complement strand
GGGGGATGAGAGGGGGACCGGGAGAAACAACACCATCAGCCACCGCACCCTGCGGACCCTCCAGACAACGGGGTGTCCGCGGCCCCCCAGGAGCAAAGGCCGTTCCTGCTCCCTGAGCTCGAGCCCCTGAGCAGCCTTGGTGCACAGCTAAAGGAGAACTCCTGGGGAGACCCTAAAAAAACAAACCACCCCCCATATATAAATACAGAGAAGGGAAAAATGAAATGATACCAAAATACAAATATTGAATCTGATTTTGAAATTATCATTTTCTACTTTACGAGTGGGGGGATTGCCATTTACAGCTGAGCGGAATGACCCTCCCTGACCCCCAGAACCGTCCACCACGTCCCCAGACAGACCATGCTGGTTAGGGCCGGAATGAACTAACCTCTGCTCACCGCAACTAGCATAACCAGACATTCTGGAACACTCCATGTGTGCGGCCATAGGAGGTGGGGGGAAAACACAGCTAAAAGCGGCCGTGTAGCTCTACCAGGTTTCAAGCGAGTGGAAGGGAGGAAACCGAGGCGCTCTCTGCGGACCCTCTCCATCCCTCTTCAGTCCCAAAATGCCACATCCCGTCAGCAGACGGCCCGCCCCACACGCCCCATCGTCTCTGCAAACGGAAACTCGCGCTGCCGCCTGAAGCGGGAATGCGCACTTGTTACACATTCTGCGCGTAAGCATCTGGCTGGGCTGTCGTTCCAGGGCGCTCGCCAGGTGATTCCGGCGTTTCTTTGTCCGTGTCTGAGGCCTGAAGAACTGAATGACAGAAA
>NW_011898937.1:2486-3047 GCF_000151845.1 Pteropus vampyrus | reverse complement strand
AACAACCCTAACCCTAACAACAACCCTAACAACAACCCTAACAACAACCCTAACAACAACCCTAACCCTAACACCCCTAACAACCCTAACCCTAACAACCCTAACCCTAACCCTAACACCCCTAACAACCCTAACAACAACCCTAACCCTAACAACCCTAACCCTAACCCTAACAACACTAACAACAACCCTAACAACAACCCTAACAACCCTAACCCTAACAACCGCCCTAACAACCCTAACGACCCTAACCACCCTAACAACAACCCTAACCCTAAGCCTAGCCGCACCCCTAACCCTAGCCACACCCCTAACCCTAACCCCAACCGCACCCCAATAGTCCTAGACTTAACATGGCTTCCCCCATATCTATTGAGAATCCAAACTATCACTAATCATAACTCTAACAAAAACATTAACATGATTGGTAATCATAAACCCAAATATAATCATAACAGTACCCATAAATCTGTCTTCCTAATCTTACACCATAAATAAAAACCAAAAGAATCCTGTCCTTAACACTTACTCTATCTTCCCCTGGTTTCCGCTTAACACACA
>NW_011898937.1:0-1191 GCF_000151845.1 Pteropus vampyrus | reverse complement strand
AAAACATTAACATGATTGGTAATCATAAACCCAAATATAATCATAACAGTACCCATAAATCTGTCTTCCTAATCTTACACCATAAATAAAAACCAAAAGAATCCTGTCCTTAACACTTACTCTATCTTCCCCCAGTTTCCGCTTAACACACACACCAATAGCTATGATTTCAAACCAATTTCTGACTTGAATCTAATGCTACCATAAACCTAAACTGCATCATGAACCCAATACAATAAATGAACCTAATAAGAACTTCACGGAAACCGTGACTGAACAAATACCCTAGTCATGCCACTAAATGAAGCACTATCTGAAAGCTAACTCTAACCGTAATCAAAGAAACTATTCTAAGTCGAACACTTATAAAGAACACTTATCCAACCCTTAACCAAAAGCCTGACCTAACAATAAAGGCTAGGATAAAAAAGAAAGCTTGAGACCATTTAAACATAACACCTACATTGATACCAACTCTGACACTAAACTCAATCTAATCTATACTCAACCCTATTAAAAGCCTAATTCAAAAACCTACCGTATACCGAACTCTATCACTCAACATTATCTAAATACTACGTCACCCTCATGCTAATATCAATTCTAACCATGACAGAAGCCTCGAATGTCATCCAAAGTAAAAGTGTAACCATACCGATAAAAATATACACGACTGTCAATCGTACCTTAAACCTTACTCTAACCCTAAGAACAACTTTACTCCTAAATCAGATAATAAAAACGAACTTGACCTTGCACTACATCTTACAGCTGCAAACCGTAATCCTAATCCTTACCCTCCACATAATTCTGGGAACCAAAACACACAAAATCCTGCCCCTGAACCTAACCGTAATCCTGCCCATCTAACCAAAAAACATAATCTTAACTTAAAGCTGTTACATTCATGTCTCTACCCTAAACAAATACTAAACACACCCACTATAATAATTACTTTCCTCAACCACAAACGACAGCTTCCATACACCGAAAACCAAAATCTTCCTACAACTGAAATTAAATAGCTAATTACAGAGAATAAACCAAACTCAGCACCTAACACAAAGTAGCGATGGAAGCTAACCACTGGGAAAACCATAAAGACAGTAACCGAAGCTCATTAACAAAACGGAAAATAAACCCTATTCCCTAACACTTTACCTCTAAGTCTGTACCAGTCTAACCTTCAAA
>NW_011898936.1:1779-2062 GCF_000151845.1 Pteropus vampyrus | reverse complement strand
CCCCCCGCCCCGACTAGGCATCCATTCTTTCTAAAGAATGACCACAGGGCAGAGGACTTCTATAAGCCTAGGTATGAAGGCCCTCACCATGGCTGAGCTCAAGAGTCCTGGCCGCAGCCAGGGCCAGGGGATGAAGCCATGGGTCCCAGGAGAGGAACAGCACCAAGTTATGTGAGCTAATCCTGGATGAGAGTCAGGCTTAGGCCATGTCTGGTCAGGTCTCCTGTCACCAGCCTGTGCCCAGGACACACCTTGTCTGGGCTTCATCCTTTACAATGCATTT
>NW_011898936.1:0-484 GCF_000151845.1 Pteropus vampyrus | reverse complement strand
GAGAGTCAGGCTTAGGCCATGTCTGGTCAGGTCTCCTGTCACCAGCCTGTGCCCAGGACACACCTTGTCTGGGCTTCATCCTTTACAATGCATTTGAGCATCACCTCTTCAGAGTTCTTGGGGAATAACAAGCTGTTCCAGAACCTCCGTCTACCCAGTTCTTAACCTGATTTCTGAGATACCTTCCTTATGTTCCAACCAGTGAGGTCGCCCACCCAGACTTCAGAGGGCCTCCCAAGAAGATGGCCCACGAGGCATGGCAGAATGGATGAGTATCTACAGGTACCCACAATGCAGACACGTGGGGGAGATGTAGAATGGGCCTTGGTGCTGCCACCTCCTTCATGTGGCATGTTGACTGGTTCCTTACCAGTTTCTCCTAGACTGGCTTGTGTCACCTCTGAGCAGGGTTATGATGTCCCAGCTGGTCTCTGACAAAATCTCCCACAGTGTCTTTGCGTTGAGTGGTTGCTGCAGGCCTGGT
>NW_011898935.1:2357-4938 GCF_000151845.1 Pteropus vampyrus | reverse complement strand
AAGGACACTAAGAAAATGCAAAATTAAAATGAAAGTTTTAAAATGTCATGAAAGAAAGAAAAGGTAGAGTATACTAACTGACTCGGCAGCGAGAAAAATATTTACATAATCATCATAAGGGAAAGCCTGAAATACTGAACATTTATATTAGGAGACTAGAGGAAAGAAATGAATAAGATCTAAAATCAATTAATCAAGAGACAGCAATATGCGCATTAACAGATACAAATAAGCAAGACACAGACAGCTGGGGGCGGCGGGGATGAATAGCTGGTCCCTGCCAGCTTCCAATGTTCCCTTATGCGGTAAAGGGGATTTTGCTGAAACGAAGGATCTTAAGACGGGGAGGCGATCTGTGATGACCCACGTGGGCCCAGAGTAATCACAAGGGATCTTATGTGACGAAGGCAAAGCCAGAGAGTGACGGAAGGCTAAATGCTCAGAGCAAAGCGATGCAGCCACGTGCCAAGAAGCCACGGCTGACGGCAGCTGCGGGAAGCCGGCTCAGGCAAGGAGCAGAACCACAGAAGCCTCCAGAAGGAACCAGCCTGCCGACACCCTGACTTCAGCCCCTTCGCACTGCTTTCCGACTTCTGACTCTAGAACCGTCAGAGAATAAGGGTGTGTTGTTTACAGCCCCTAAGTTTGCAGTAATTTGGTATAACGACAACGGGAATTATTTTATTGAGGTTTCATTGGCACATCACATTATATTAGTTTCAGGTGTATGACGTAATGATCCAATATTTGTATATATTGCGAAACGATCACCGCGGTCTAGTTAACATCCGTCACCTCGCATAGCAATAAACCTTCTTGTGATGTGAACTTTTCAGATCTTTCTCAGAAACTTTCGCATGTGCGATACTATATTTATTAACTGCAGTCACCGTGCCACACATTGAATCCCCGTGGAAAATTAGTACAAGGCGTGTAAAGTACTGGGGAGGAAGTGGAATCGAAGGTGTGCCAGGGACATACGCCTTTAAGTGTTGGCTTTTAAAGGACATGTGACACACGGATAAAAGTGAAAATAACCAAACTGTACAAATTTTATAGTGAAAGTGAGAAGAAGCGGTCATAACGGCACAAGTGATCGAGGGGTGCTCCCTGAACACAAATGTGCACACGAATCCCCCACAGACTGCGTTAAAATGCAGGTTCTGATTTAAGTCTGGTGTGGCGCCGGAGATTTGTCTACGTTTCTACAAGCCCCAGGTGACACCCATGGTGCTGGTCCACGGACCGTACTTGGCATGGCAAACACTCCGGAACTACCGGAGAAGTAACTTGGGGGCAGGGGCGGAGGGGTGGCCAGAGAGCAGAAAGGGCTTGGTGCTCAAGCTAAGGCATTTGGACTTTATCCTTGAAGATACAGGGCCCTCGAGGTGGGGGCGACAGGCTGAGAGTTTTAACGATTATTGCTCTCTATGGAAGAGGAAGCAGTGGGTAGCAAACTCAAGACTGGGAACCATTCAATGTGCAACGGGAAATTCAGTGACAATGTCTGAGGAAGGGATGAGGGTGCTGGCACTTCTGCACGCACGCGCGCACACGCACACGCACACGCACACACACACACACACACACACACACACGGTAATTATATCAATCATGTATAAGCGAACACTATTTAAGCATCTTTAGCCTAAAGTTCTCTGCTGTAACATCTCAAGGAATTTCCTTCTGGTCTTCTTCATTGACATAATCGTATAGCGTTGATTAAATTCCTATCTGCCGATGGTCGATCCACATTTAAATAACTATAAGAAAAAAAGACTTTGGGGAAAGTTGTATTGTGTAGTAAAATTAAAATTATTTCTTAAAAAAATCCTTGGAAGCTTGCAGCTCCTCACACCCCGTGTAGCTGGATACCACACAGCGGTCACGTCCTATACGGTGACTTTCGTTCAGGCAAACCGCAGGTGACACAACTTTGCAAAAGTGCAGTGTACCTATTTGATTTTCCTAAAGCATTAGAAATGGTTCTGCGAAGCATTCTCAGACGAATTCTATGCATATAGATGAGACGGATGAGCAGAGGATAATATGGGTAAAAAGTCAGTTAAATATATCGAACACCAACAAATTATTAATAGTTTGGTGTCAAAATAGGAGCAGTTATTGAACGCAGTTCATAAGGAACCATCCTGGGTCCCATCCTGCTCCATATTTGCTATTAATAACCCCGAAGATCATGTGACTAACATATTCATCACGCCACAAAAAAATGGAGCTCTGGGAGCTATCGCTAATGCTTTGGACGACAGTATTAAAATTCAGGATGATCTTGTTAAATTGAAGAATTGAGCCAAAATCCATAGAACGAGCACACAGTTCTGCCAGGTGTTGCAAACCATAGGTGTCAGGAAACTCTGAAACACAAGTCAAGGCCATCTTGGCGGCCAGACACCCAGCTGGCGAGGCTATCTAACTCCTGTTTGCCCTCCCCGCCCCCACTGCCACAGGGCGCCTGGACAGATGTCCGGGACAGTCCCTACACAGGATCTAACTCTCCTCCCTACAGCCTCTTTCCTCCGGCGCCCTGCAGTGAGGGGAGAAAGGTGACAGACGTGACAGG
>NW_011898935.1:0-873 GCF_000151845.1 Pteropus vampyrus | reverse complement strand
CACCGTGGGGGCAGCCATTGATCCCCCACAATGCCTCACGCCACACTGGTTGTGCCCTGGGCCCTTCGCTTCCTTCCTCCTGGTCCTCTCATTTCTCTCGTGGCTCTGACTCCATTCAGGGTACGCGGACCCTTTGATCCAGCAACTCTTAACCATTTATGGGTCACGGACCCCTTTGGGATTCAGAAAGCAGAAATGGACCCTCCGGCTCCAGATTTACACACATCTTTGCATTCGATGTGTACCTTCCACAGAAGGGCTCTGGTTTGTGCCTAGTTTGTATTTCTGACATCCCTCTTCAGCGCTGAGAGATTGTGAACAATTAGCCCAGACCTGTTCTCAGAGTTAACAGGAAGTTCTTTGTTTTTCCCTTAAAGATACAAACCATCACCCCAATTTCTCCTCTCACAAGGTATATTTTATTTATAATTTATAACTATATATTTGCATTTCTACATGAAAAGCAATGGTGAGACACTATAAGATGAAAAGACAACCCACAAAAATATTTATAACCAAAGGAAATATTTTTTATCCCTTTATTCCACATTTACAATCAAATATTTCATCGAGGCCTAACTGATTTTGCACCGGACCCTTGCACCCTGCTCCCATCTGCTTCCTTCTGTTATCCCTCTATTTCCCCCGAATATTCTAGGCCTGATGCTAAGTAAGATCTGATTCATCGAGCACTTTGGGCACAGGCATCAGAGGAAACACAAACTGCCTGGGAAAAATAAATGACATCCGGTGGAGTGAAAATCAAAACAAGGAACTAGAAATTAAACAGAGATGCCAACATCGCTTCAAATAATTACTTAAGTAGAACATGGCGTTTGAACAAGGTCAGGAGCTTGAGCTGGGAAAGAAAGA
>NW_011898934.1:3521-4023 GCF_000151845.1 Pteropus vampyrus | reverse complement strand
GACCTGCTGTCTGCCACACTGTCCACTGCCTCCGTAGGGAGGTCAATGGACTCAGTTACTCAAAACAAAAGACCCCGAGCATTCATTACTCTTTCGATGTCATCTTGAAGCTGCATTCGAACTGGCATTGCTTCCAGACCGAAGAATTCCCATCTCACTCCGATGTCCCTGCTCTCTCTATGTAAAAGGACTAACAAGAAGTTGACATTATTGCTACTTTGGTTAACCAAGACTAAGGTCAGCTCCAGATTCATCCAAGCCCCAACTCCAAAAGGCCGGGCACAGCCGCTCGGAGGCATGAAGACAGTGCTGGCCCGCCTCTGCCTCTGCCTTTTGCCTTGGTTACAGTCAGCTAGATAAGTCTTAATTCCCTCTTTACGTGTCTGACTGAATCCTGGACTCAAAACGCTGTCATTCAACACACAGCCTTGGGGATCAGGAGACAAATGATTGAACGGTACAGAACAGAGAAGAAAGAAAGGGGGAATATTAAAAGCCTCTG
>NW_011898934.1:0-2501 GCF_000151845.1 Pteropus vampyrus | reverse complement strand
GGTTAGCATTTGCCAATTTTTGGAGTGTAAATACTTTCTCCATGGCCAACTTCAAGCTGTGAACTTGACATCAATGTACATGGAGTTAGGAAAAGATACGTGTAATGGACACCCAAGAGCTGGGACCAGCCAGTTCCAGCTCACCACTTACTGTAAGTTCCACATCTCTGCGAAACCATTAAGGATACTGAGGAAGAAGTTCCTGTATCTGCTAGTAGTTGAGTTGGATCGACCCTCATATGCACAAGGGTTAGTTAGCAAATGAGTAAGATGCAAGGTCAGTGAGTCGTTAATCATTTGCTCAAGGGCCTCCTGGGTCCGCATGACTCACTCTGTCCCTCAGCCTCAAGCTGACCCCTTAGCTGGACCTGCATTTGTGCAGTCTGAGCATCACCCTTATTACAGAAGGCTGGTACCTGTGCAGCTGGTTGTGTGCCAGAAGCAGCCACAGGTGAATGGTTTGTCAGTGCCGCGAAACATAACAATTAATCACCCCATTCTCTCAGGCTGAATTCCAGGATACCCAGGGGGCTCCAGTTATTTCACCATCGCCTGGGAGAAAACTGAGATGGATCGGCAAGGACCCGAGATCAAAGCACAACCCAAAGAATCCAACCAGGTAAAAGGCTCACCTCTCAGTCCAGAAGATCCGTGGATCTCAGCCGTGGCTGCACAGCAGGATCACTTGGGAAGCCTTTAAAAACTAAGGAAGAAGGCACCCCATCTGCAAAAGCTCTGATTTAACTCGTCTCCGCAACTATCCGGGCATCGGCATTTCTAGGACTCAGGGTGATTTTAATGAGCAGCCAGGGAAAAGAACACTGCTGAAGATGCCGGAGGCAGTGAAAGCTAATGGTGGCCTCAACTCAGGCGACACAACAACCAGGGAAATGAGAATCCCGAAGACACACGGGCAGAATGGAAAGGTGTCTTAGCATCCCGTGAACTCTTCCGACGCATTTGTTTTACAGATGTCGATACTGAAACCGGAACTTTTCCTAAGCCAAGACTAGAAACCTCTCTGGATTCTCAGCCTCACGCCCTGAAAAGCTTACCCATTATCAGAGCCACCAAAGAAAACTTCCTGGCTTCATGGCTTGAACTGAGGGTTCAAAAAGAATGGAGTCTTTTTTATTTGAGTTTACTTCTTCCATCCCAAGACTAATCAATTGCTCTCAAGAGCATCTCTCTCAAGGTAGGGTCTGGAAGGTTTACTTTTCTCGGGGCCACTTGAAGAGTCCAGAAAACATTCTGAGATGGGTACTTGCCTGAGCATCCATTCTCCCATCTGCGAAGCCGTGACCTTGGTTTTATGCTGCATGCAAGCTCGTTGCCTGTTGAGTGCAGTACTATCATTTCGTACAGTCCTCCAGCCACTCACGAGGCTTCCTTCCAGCAACATTTTTCAAAAAGGAGAATACTATCATTCTGAATCGGTTTCCCACTCTCATTGGATCTGCGCTGGTTGGCTTCTCTTGAATTGTCCTCCTCTTCTCCATTCCTACTTTTTCTCAATTAAGTCCTCTCTTATTAATCACAATCCCTACATCCAGCCTCCTATACCCAACCCAAGAGAAACACCAACATCACAGACTTGTTAATAAAAGGACGAGGAAGCCCCTGAGGAGGATGAGGAGCTAGTAGGAGGATGACCAAGCAGAGAAAGGGTACTGAGGAAAGGGAAAGAGTAAATGCAATCAAAGGAGTCCAGGACTTTGAGTCAGGAGCCCTGGGTTCTAGTCCCTGCTCTGTCACTTACTGAGAGACCTGTGGCCAGTCACTTAACCTGTCTGGCTCTCAGCTTTCTTACAGGTAAATCAGGGTCTGATTAGAGTTTCTCTTAGGTCCTATAACTCTAATATTCTATTGCTCTGTGGTGCTAAAAGGTAATATGATGGGAAGGGAAGGCAGGGAGAAAGAAGATGCACCTGTTACTTCAATTTAGAGAAGGCTTTTTTTTTTTTTTTTTTTTTTTGGTGAACGGACTAATGAAGACATTCAACCATAACATTCAAAATGGAAATCCTGGCACATCTAAGACTACCTTTAAAGTACCTAAAGTCAATGGGAATATTTCTAAATTTTCAACAATAGGAGCTCCATGACAAGCTGGATTGGCTAGAAATGTCTCTAAGAGGTACTTAATGAAAGGTTAGAACCCTCATAATGGTGGCCTTGGGGTGAACATGAGGCTGCTTTTCCACAAATCTATTGCGAGCCTTTTCTACACACTCTATTGGGATACTAACGCTTTTTCTGCAGCCTTCTGTCTCCCCAACCCCCATTTCCTTAACAAGCTGCAAAGGCAGAAGCATCCAGCACAGTGAAAGTTCAAGAAAGAGTCATTAAAGTCGCCTCCTCCACACTACCACCCATGCTGTGGGTGGCCTGGAAAAGAGAGGACCGTGTCTAGACTGCTTTGAAGAATGGAAAAAGAAAATGGACTTCGCATGCTAATAATATTGATAAAGTAGTAATAAATTTTAAGAAAAGGAGAAGGG
>NW_011898933.1:2586-3234 GCF_000151845.1 Pteropus vampyrus | reverse complement strand
TGCCGCGGTGCCCCCTGCCTGGAGGCCGGCGTGGGCAGGCAGAGCCCCCCGCCATTTCCCTCCTCCAGTCCACAGCGACCACCCTGGGCAGCCCATGCTTCACTGGACCTCCTCGCTTCCCGCTCCCGGCCCCGCCCCCCGAGGGCCCTTCTGTCCAGAAGGGCCAGCTTGCCCGCCAAGGTTCTCGCCAGAGCTGAGGGTCAACTTGGGCTTAGCTCTCCCCCAGAAAGTGCCCGCGCCACGCAGACCCCAGCCAGCCCCAGGGGTCTGCTCTGCGCCCCTGGGTGGGGGAGGGGCAGCACACGCCAGGCTGGCTGGGTCCAGATGGGCAACCGAGGACCGGAGAGGGAGGGGACCCGGCCAGGTGAGCCGGTGGCCGAAGGAGGAGCAGCCCCTTCCTCCTCCCCTTCCTCAGCAGGCCCCCCAGGGCCTCGTTATGCCCTTGCCAGTCGTCAGGCCTGTCCCCGCCGGGGGGGCAGGCTGAGACCCCGAGTAGCTAATCAGCCAAATATGTGAATGGGTTCATGAGTCACCCCTCCCTCTAAGCAGGGGCATGTTAGGGAACTTTCTGGAAAGAGCCCCAGGGCACAGAGGTGAGTTCAGGCACGGAGAAGACAGGAAACAGAGTTCTGGGTCCTGGGGAGACCC
>NW_011898933.1:0-663 GCF_000151845.1 Pteropus vampyrus | reverse complement strand
ATCCTTGCCTAAGCTCCCTGGAGACCTCCCATGGTACTGGGGCCCCGTCCGACCCCTCACAGGAGCACCAGCCCCACGGAGCGGAGAGCTCGTCTCTGGGTGCTGCTGCCCGCCCTGCAGGCACCCCCGCCCAGACGGGCGACCCCACCCAGACGGCACCCCTCCCAGAAGTGACTCGCACAGCTGTGTTACTGGTGAGACACATTTTGACCCTGCGATCATTCTCATGGTGAGCGTGCCCAGGCCCGGCTGTCACAGCCTCCAGAGAGGGCGTCCTGACTCGCAGTGAGTCTGACGCTTCGAGGTCACACATGCCCACGCCGTGCCTGGCCTCATCCGCTCCACGGCGCTCCTGTGAGACCTGTCTGGGCTGCTGTGACTCGTGGCTGTTTCCTGTCCCCAGGGAGAATGGCACGTCTGTGCACGCCCTGCGGCTGGCCTCAGGTCTTACACCAGTGCTGCTGTGAGCGACCTCGGGCCACCGTTTGGCAGGTGTCCGTGTGAATGCATCTCTCTCTGCCTGTCCCCTGGACTGCCCAGGGGACTCTCTGGTCCCAGGGGAGGCGCAAAGCCCGCGACTGCCTGACAGTGCTCCAGGTCGCCCCACGGGCGCTGCGGGAGCGCGTGGCCGCCCGCCCCATCCTCAGCTCTCGGTGACCGTCC
>NW_011898932.1:4147-6287 GCF_000151845.1 Pteropus vampyrus | reverse complement strand
GGGATTTATCCTGAGGATAATAGGGAGCCATTGAAATATCTAAACAGGAGAGTGACATGGTCAGATTTGCATTTTGGAAAGAACACTCTGGTGGAAAATAATTAGAAGAGGGAAATTGTTTAGACTCGAGCAGAAGTTCTTAAATGTCGGTATGTGTTAGAATCATCTAGAAGGCTGTTCAAATAGATTGGTGGGCCCCATTCCTGGTCAGTCTATGGTGGGGCCTGAGAATTTGCATTATTAACAAACTCTCAGGCGATGCTGACACTGCTGGTCTGGGCAGCACACACTTAAGAGAACTATTTCTCGAGACCCTTGCCTAAGTGTGGTCCAGGCACCAGCAGCCTTGGCATCCTGAGAACTAGCTAGACTCAGTGCCACCCTAGACAGACTGAATCAGAATCTTCCTTTAACGAGGCCCCTGAGTGATTCATTTGCCCATTACAGTTTGAGGAGCACTGGTTTTTTGGTCTGTCTTACACTGAAGAGCCAAGGTCTAGGAGTCAGGAGCTGCTGGCTTCAGTTCTGGATTAACCACTAATTCCTACGTAATCTCATGCATTTACCCATAGTAGGAAACTGGGCCAAATTATGACCAAGGGCTCCTCTATCTGGGGCCTACAGTTAAAAGGAGGGGGAGGTGGTATTTAGTCTGTAGGAAGTATATGCCATGGTTTCAAAGTCCAGTGCCTGGCCTTCCTCTTGCAGATGGCTGGGCTTTTAAGAACAACGTGAAAATCAGGAACCACCGGAACCTCCAGGAACGCCTGCAGGCAGCCCGTATGCTGCTGGACAGAAGCCCCCAGTGCCCTGTGGTGGTGGACACAATGAAGAACCAGAGCAGCCACCTCTACGCGGCACTGCCTGAGAGGCTCTATGTGCTCCAGGAGGGCAGGATCCTCTACAAGGTGGTAACCAGCCTCCCTAGGGGCCAGGGTTCCAGAGAGGGCAAAGGGCGAAGAGAGGGCTTTGTATCAGGCTGATCTGGATTCAAATCATTGCCCAGCCATTTACCAGCCATATGACCGTGAGCAAGTCTTCCTCTCTTGGAGCTTCAGTTTCTTCTTCTGCAAAATGGAGATGTTGACCCCCATGTCATAGGGGACGAAATAATGTACAGGAAATGTCCCTAACATTTAGACTGGAGCTGCAGCCTCCTGGCTGCTTTCTGAACCCAGAAGACTGGCCCAGCCCTGGTTTAGTTTAAAGCTGAGCATTGAAGAATGTTGTTCCTATTTTATAAATAATGCTCAGAGAGGGCAATTGACTTTGCCCAAGGTCACACTGAACAAGGTTCCGATTTTGATTCTAAATCCTCTGGATGGGATGAATCAGGAGTGGGAGGGTCTAAAGCAGCTAATGTCTGAAGCAGGCCTGAACCTGGAGGGGTTGCAGGAGGCCAGAAGAGAACAAACCTTGCAGTTCAGAGCTGGAAATGCTGAAACAGGAATTCAAGGCAGGAATTGAGTCCAGCCTTCCTCTCATGGCTTCCAGCCTGGCCAGCACGAGGGACATAATCACAACCTCTGACCCCTTTGACACTATTGGCTCCCCAAGAAGGCAGAAACTAAGTTTTATAGATGATGAAGGGATTTCCAGTCTTGGAGAGTACACGATGCCCATTTATGTGGATGCTCCTTTGCCCACACATTAAGCTAGCCCTATGTATGCCGGGGAAATAAGCAACAACATGCAGATGACTCCCCAGGGTGCCAAGAGTCACCGTTCAAGGATTCAGGTCATTCCTTTCCCATCCTCTGAGAAATGGCTCTAAGATGACAAGATGGCATGAGTGAGGCAAACTGGGCACTGAGTCCCTACCCTGGGTTAGGCCCTGTGCAAGTACTAGAAACCCAAAAAATGAATTGACAATGGTCCAAATTTTACTTCACAGTCTAGGACCCAAGTGCTATGAGACTTCAGAGCAGGGGTCAGAAAACCTTTCCTGTAAAGGGCCCGGAAGTAAATATTTTCGAATTTGTGGACCACCCCCCCTAAAAAAAATAGGTAAACAAAATGGTGTGGAGGCATCAGAACAGATTTAGCTTTCAGACTGTTAGTTTTCCAACCCCTGGAGGAAGGTAGGCTTTTCAGAGGAAGTGACAATTGCTTGCATGGTGAGTGAAAATTATCGCAAATA
>NW_011898932.1:0-2587 GCF_000151845.1 Pteropus vampyrus | reverse complement strand
TATCTTTTATTACACCCCAATGTACAGTAATCTGATCAGCAAAATTACCATATGCTGGAAGGGCTTCATTTGATGGAAAGAACACTCAGTCTCTAAGTGTTACATGTCAAATACATGAACTCCTGCTAGAGAATTTTTCACATTGGAATCAAAGTACCTTCACTATATGACATAAAAGAATGGACTTGGGAAGCACTTTTCTACATGAAAACATTCTCCTGGGCTTTGCCATAGTTGCTACAATGTTATTATTACTATGCTATTTTATCCTTTTTTAAAAATAGCTACCATTAGTCATCTATCAGACACAGGCACTTTCAGATGGGTTATCTCATTTAAACTCTATACATCTCAAAGAAGAGATTATTATCCCCATTTTACAGACGAGGAAATCAAGACTCAGCATTAACTAACTTCTGGAGGGTCTCAGAATTAATAAGTAACAAGCTGAGATTCAAACCCCATCTCTAACTTTAAGGCTAGAGTCCTGGCTCTACTTGCCAGCTATGTGACTTTGGTTAAGCTGCTTTGATATCATGAACTATAAAGTAGGGGTATCAATAGTGCCAACCCCATCAAGAGGATTCATGAGTAAAGCACTCAGAAACTGTGCCTGGCTTAGAAAAAAATACCATGGAAGTATTGACAATTATTAGTATTATTATTATTGTTCCCCAACTACCTCTTTGGGCTCCCTTTTTAGGGGGTGGGAGATGGAAAGAAGACAAGACAGTAGGGACACAATAAAAATTCTTTATCCTGCCAAAGAAACTGACCAATACCAGCATGAGTCTGCGAGGGTATACTGAGAATGAGCAGTTGTGAAAATGATGGAACTAAAACACAGTTGAGCACTGTCCTGCCAAAGTTCCACAAAAGGAGAGAGCTTATAAGACCACGCTCATCTGAATCACTTCTGACTCCTCCAATTGATGTCTATAAATGCACAGAAACCTCCCAGTTTCTAACAAATAATAGCAGGTGGAACTGTGTTTTCAGAATAAAATAGACCTCAAGTGTTCCAGTTCAATTCTCTTCAATTTAATGCATCAGGCTTTAATTAAGCAGATTCTTTTCTGGGTGCTGAGTGATGCAAAGATGGACAAGGTCCAGCTTTTGTCCTTCAGCAGTTTAACCTCGTGGGAGCCCAAATGTACGCTGCGATGACCATAATTCAAGTGGGAATATGATGGGTTAGAGCTGAGGGAGAGACTAAATGTTCAGTGACTACAGAGGAAAGAGCAATCCCTCTGAGCTGGGTGGATCTGGGAAAGCTTTATGGAGGTGGTGGCCTTTGGGCTTGGTCTTCAAGGATGCCCAGAAATTCCATAATTTGGGATGAGAACATGGAGAACATGGGGAGGGAGAAGGGCATTTAAGTGGAGAAAACTACATTGGCAAAGGTGGAAAAAAGAACATGTGCAAGGGACTGCAGGAAGTTGGGGCTCAATTCTAATTCATGATGGAGAAGGACTTTTCTCTTTGAAGGTGACCTTTCTGGGTCTGGATAGCAAGAATGAACCCATTCTGCTTAGCTAACATTATAAACTATTGGTAAGTGAAAGAAGCTTGTTAATATGTCCTGTCCAGCTCTGAGTACAGTTTGCAGTCAACATCAATTTGAAAGAAATATTTCATCACAACATGTCTGTCTGCTTTAGATGAGAGGTTTTTTCCCCCAGTTCACTTGTTCTTTGAGGGTGATGCCCCTTGCAGTACCTAGCTTTATGTGGGGCAAGGAGCCTACAACCCATTCTGGCAGATGAAAGACATTGCCTTGTGTGCCTGGCAGGAGGCCTAGGAAACCAAAGCTCCAACTATCAGGAATTAGCAGATGCCCCCAGAAACGATCTGCTGCTTTTAATGCTATTCGCCTCCCTTGAGTCAGGCTCTCAATTTGTTCCTGGCCATAGGCGACATATTTCATTTCTGGCAAGCTCAGCCATTAATTTAAAAAGGTGTATTAAAGTATTTTATCCAGTGTTGTTGGGTGTTTGCTTGAGGAAGGATTCCAGGATACCTAACAAGTCATATAGATTACATCATTACAAGTCTCAAGTAGTTTTTCAAGAAGGGCACATGGATCCTGTGTTCCATGAAGTCTCACATGCTTACTAATGCCAATCTGTAGTCTTTACCCCTGCAGGACACTTGCCTGGGCTTCAGATTATTATCTTTCAATCTCTTTACCTCAGAGATTTTTGGACACTGCTCCACTGTTATCTAGCAGTAAAGAGAGAAGTCTGAGGCTGGCTTAATTTATTTCTCCTGGCACTTGCATTTATTCTGCCTCGAAATCTATCAGATTCTTTCTTTATACTTGAAGTTCAGTAACTTCACCAAGACACATTCCAGTGTTTTATATAAAAATTTCCTGGACTAATGCTATGGTCTGAATGCTTGTGTTCCCCCACGCCCCAAATTCATATGCTAAATCCTAAAGCTCACCATGATAGTATTAGGAAGTGGGGCCTTTGGCAAGAGATTAGGTCATGAGGGCACAGTCCTAATGAGCACAATTAATGCTCTTATAAAAGAGGACCCAGAGAGCTAGCATGCCCCCTTCCACCACGTGAGGATAGACGTC
>NW_011898931.1:4605-6918 GCF_000151845.1 Pteropus vampyrus | reverse complement strand
ACTTGCTCAAGGTCACAGAGAGAGCAAAAGCAGTACATATACTGAGTGAGCGAACACTCAGTTCACCAACACACTCAGGACTAGAAGGAACTCAGTGGCTGTAGAGTCTTGTTTATAATGAATAATCAACTGGAAATTTCTCTGGTCGGTAAATTTGGATTTTCATATTTCTTAAAGTAGGACACACCTGCCTTGTTGGCTCAAAAGGGCTACATCTCAATTACAAAGATGCTACAAGTAGTGCTAACAGCCAAGGCGACCTATTTCTCTCTGTGGTCAGATTCCCTAATGAACTGGTGCCATCTATGCAAAACGGCAGTGATTTGGCTAGTATTATGAGGTGTGGGAGCTAAGGACAGAGAGGCATCAGGGCCCCCCACCCATCCTCATCCCAACTTACTTGAGTGATCATTGGAAAGCCCATGATGAAGAAACAAATGCAGCAGCCCAGAGTAAAGACCGGCTTGTGTGTTCGCAGGTACTTGGGGAACTCGTCCGAAATGGAGGTCACTATGGTCTCGATGGTGGCAAACTGGAATGATGCCAGGAAAGGGGAGCCTGCGATAGACCGCCCGACCCAGAAGGGCCCCAAAGCCTCCATGCCTCCCCCAGGGGAGTGGTGTCTCTGTTAGGTTTGGTTTTTAGGACAGCCTAAAAGGCCTTGTTGGGTCTAAACGGCCCTGTTGGGGGTCCGGCCCACAAGGCCAGCTCGGGGACTCCAAGCCGGATATAAGCTTTAGAAACCATGTCTCCAGCCCTCAGACACCTCACTCATACTCACCCATCAGGATATTTGAAGCTTCGCTTTGTATTCATGAGATGTAAATTCGTCTCCTCCTTCAGTATATCTGCATTTGACCTTCTACTTGAGGAATACCCCTCTTTGCACCCAACTACTAAACTCTGAGCACCTGTCAGCATGATTTGTAGCAGTCTCAGCCCATAGCAATTTCCCTAAAATTGACTTCATATTATTTTCCCTTTTCCAGCCCCACAGAATTTGCTTTGTCAAAATGACACCAAAGCAGGAAGTACACAGGCTAAAATTTACACAGAGAATGAAGGGAGAAATAAAAGGAGAGAGGATGGCTCCTTGGCACCATCACACCAGTCACCCACAAATACAAGTTTATCCTGAGCCCTGGAGAGGTACCTCACCATCCCTACATAGCTGAGGAAAATGTTCAGATACTGCTAAGCTCATCTCCTGCTGCAGGCTGGATGCAGGACCCAGGAGAATGGGGTCTTTGGAAGGAGCCTGGGGCATGAATGGAAGGGGAAGGGGCTCACCATGGTGTCAAGTCCAAGAGTGAGAAGCATCAGGAAAAAGATGATGGCCCAGAATGGAGAGAGGGGCAGCCTGGTTAAGGCTTCTGGGTAAACCACAAACGCAATGCCTGGTCCTGGAAAGAAGAAGACAAATGATTGCAGACAGGCCCAGCTCCAGGCCCCCTCTTCCTGGAAACCCACAGGGCCCCCTCTCCAGAGAGATCCTGAGCTGTTACTTATTATATGCCGTTCCCACTGGTTATTGTTTTTTCACTCATCTCTACCCATTTCCCCAATTAGACCTCAAGCTTCTTGAAGGGAAGGACCAGGGGAATTAGGTCTACATCTTGAGGAACTCAGAGGAGAGGCTCAAAAATAGTGCCAAGGCAAGGCTCTGTCTCATGCAAATAACACAAAAACCCCATCTTTGTACTGATGAGTTGGGGGAGAACATAATAATTACCCTCTAGAACGGTGATTCTTAGCCATGGGACATTTGGCAATGTCTGGAGACATTTTTGATTCTCACAACTGGGATGCCAGGGGATGATACTGGCATCTAGTGGGTTAAGAGCAGGGGTGCTGCTAAGCATCCTTCAATGCATGGGACATTCCTTACAAAACAGAATTATTCACCCCAAATGTCAATAGCACTGATGTTGAGAAACTCTGCTCTAAAGGTTAGAACATGCCCAGAATGACATCACCTCCCCACTTTAACTACCCTTTCTCCCTCCAGGAGAATCCATTTACATAAAACATGAATCAGTCTAACAATTTTAGGATCTTGTCCCACAAAGGCTTGGTAAAGAAGGTGCTACATCAGTTCATGGGTAATTAGCTGGGGGAGAAGGGGTGGCAAAGCATAGTGTAAGGATTGACAGTTTGGGCTCTAGTGGTCAAAAAGACCTGGATCCAAATTCAGACTCCATGACTTACTGGCTGGGCAACCCTAGACAAGTTATTTAATTTCCATAAGCCTCAATTTTGCCCATCCGTACGATGGAATAGCAACGGAGGACCTCGCAGGGTGGTCATGAGGGA
>NW_011898931.1:0-1060 GCF_000151845.1 Pteropus vampyrus | reverse complement strand
TTGTAAAAGGAGAGGACAGCTTGGTCTTGTCACTGATCCTACCCTCAGCCCCCAAAACTCCGATATGGTCAAGATTTGGGGTAATGACTGTGACAAAAATGTCTCCCTTAGAAAGGAGCAGTAAACAAAATAGAATATTGTTAGATCATCAAAGCAAACCTGTTTTTGACTAAAGACCAAAACGTAGTTAAAAATTTGGGTCAGCAACAATGTACTGCATGTCTACATGCCAATCTTGCCCAGCTAGGAGGGAGAAGGGCTGGCATTTAATGCAGGCCCGACCCCAAATCTCTGTCCTATATTCATCAGAGCTTTCATTATACTGGGGAAATCAGACAAGCCTGCAAGTCACAGAGAAGAATGCATACAAATTCAGATAAACAGGGCTAGCTGCCCCCATAGGCTCCGGGAGAAGGTCTCCTAGGACACTGCCCTCGCCTATGGAAAACGAAGCCCACTGTCCCCGGGCTGGTGACAATGAGAAACTATCAATTATTAGCACAACAAGTTAGAACCTGTTAGAAGTGCTCTTCTCCCTGTTAAAATCAGAGGAAGTAAAAACAATCTGGAAAGGACATTTTTCAGAGAGAAGCATAGGCAATTGTCTGATGCTTTAATTCCATTGCGTTTTAGTGGCATGTGCCCCCAAGTCCCTTTCCTGAGTCAGGAAGGAGTTCAGACCTATTAACTAACGTGGAGACTCAGGAATCACTCTGGGCACTTGACTACAATGAGCTCGATAATGTCAAAAAAACAAAACAAAACAAAAACCCTGAGATCTGCTAGAAAGTGGGGCAGGACCAACCTGCTCCAGCTACTCTGCTGGGAAGAAATGAGGACAGCTGGGGTGGCACAGGTACCTCTGAAGACAAAGCCTTATCTCCCCTCTCTCTCTCCCTTCCTGCTCCCCAGGAACTGAGAATTTTCTGGGAGAGGCATTGGCTCAGCTCCTCTAATTTAGTGCACTGCTGCAGAACCCAACATCCCTGGGGGTTCGCAGTCTCTCCAGGGAGAGATAATTACCCCCCTGGAACAAGCTGACTCTTTAACTCTTTGAGGC
>NW_011898930.1:1867-3000 GCF_000151845.1 Pteropus vampyrus | reverse complement strand
CCGTGTGTTTGTTAGTACCTGTTTGCTCCTCACAACAACCCTCCCCAGTTGCTACCATTTCCCTCATTTTACAGATGAGGAACTTGAGGCACAGGGAGGGTAGGTCACACGTCCTGAAGTGGAGGGGTTGGGCTTTGAACCCAGGCAGTGGGCATCCTGGCAATGGGGCTACATGAGTAGAAGTGAAGAGGGATAGAAGATGGCAGGGGAGTTGTTGGGCGAGATGGCTCCTGAGGCCCCCGTGGCCTTAGAGGCTCATCAGTGAGGGCTCCCTTGAAGAGACGCCCGTGAGCCGAACCTGGAAGGCTGGGAAAGAGTGTCCTAGGTCAGGGAAGTGGTAGGTGACAGGGCTTGGGGTGGGAATGTGGCATGTGCATAAAGTGGGGAGGGGACCAGTGGGCATGGAGACCCATGAGCCACAGGCTGGCCCCTTGCTTGTGCTCGGAGGGCCCTCCCTGTTGGCCAGCCAGCGTATGACAACAGCATCTTGACTAGCTTCCCCCCCCCGCCCTGTCCTTCCAGCCTCCCACACTGGTCCAGTCCGTCACCAGCTGAACACCTGGGTTTCAAATCCCGCTCTGCCATTACGAGGTCTGCGATCTTGGGCCATTTACTTACCCTCTCCACGCCTCAGTGTCTGCATCTGTATCATGGGGGCGGGGAGAGTGATGCCTCATAGCTTGGCTCTGATGATTAGATGAGATGATGCAATAGAGGGATAGCCTGGTGCCTGGCAGACAGTAAAGGCTCAATCTGTGTTAGCATAGGTGCTGTCGTCATTGCTAGGGACTCGGGGAATGTTGGCTGGATTTAACAGAACTGCAGGAGAGAGAGAGACTGAAAGAGACAGAGGGAGAGGGAGAGAGAGGGGGAGATGGAGAAGAGGTCAGGGAGGGGGGAGATGGAGAAGAGGAGGTCAGGGAGGGGGTTGTGGGTAGGAGAAGGGGCAGGGAGGGGGCATGAGGCTGGGGAGTGAAGGTTGCCGGGGGTACGAGGGAGGTAGAGAGAGAGCAAAGGGCATCAGCCAGGGTCCACCTGGCTCAAGTGAGAATTCCTCTGTCACGAGATGTCACCTGCCAGCCAGTTGCTCTCAAAATAGCTATCCCTGTCGAGAATGTGGCTGGTGGAGGGGC
>NW_011898930.1:0-457 GCF_000151845.1 Pteropus vampyrus | reverse complement strand
GGAAATGGTCTCTGCTTCACTCGGGGAGCAGAACAGGCTCAGGGGGGCAGTGAGACCAGGGCCGCAGTCCCAGCTCTGGTCCTTCGAGACTGCGTGTGCTCAGAAAAGTCACCAAGCCCGTCTTCTGACCCGTCGCGGGGAGACGGCCCCTCTTGTGTGGTTGTCGTGGGGTTGAACACAGAGCCGTGCGGGAAAGTGCTTTGTAAACTTTTACCTCCTCCGTGTGGGTTTGGGTGTTCCCAGCCCAGATGAGATTTTTGCCACCTGCACAGGGACCCCCTTCTCCTCCTTGGTTTGCCTCACTGACCTCCCCGATGCTCGAGATTCTGTCACTAAGGATTTCTCTCTGGTCTGTCTCTAATCCTGGGAGGAGGGAGCAGATGGTCTCTACATTGGTCATGAACTTCTGGGGGAACCATCCACACACTTATCAGGGCGAGGCGGGCAAGGAAAAGGA
>NW_011898929.1:3708-6161 GCF_000151845.1 Pteropus vampyrus | reverse complement strand
CTGACTTTCTGCTTCATGGGCAGTAGGGTGACAGTGAGGAAAGAGGAAACAGGTTGGCAGCTAATGACTGCACTGGAAGAATAAATACCAATTTCAAAAACTCCAGAGAATATAAACTCAGTAGGGGCTGAGGTGGGTAGACGGGAGGATGGTAATGATGAGAATATGATTTATATAGTGAAGATACAATCCCCAACTTGGTGCTAGCAATAGATTGCCAGACTGAGGACTCAACTTGCATACCGCTAGGTAGGAAACACATTATGAGATGTAACAGGAAAGACCAAAAACCTTCCCAAATTAGTATGTCTTCCAAAAGTTGATCACTTTGCTTATGTTTCTTATATTATTTATTCATTTAAATTAGTGTATTGAAACTCTTAAAATACAAAGGTGTTAGCACTGGAGAGACAATGTTTTCAAAAACATTCAAGTATTTACATATTTGAGTGAATTAGTTAATATTTTTCAAAGAAAAAAGTCTATAAGACATGAGGCAGGCACTGATCAGTTTTGAAAGAAAAAAATAGGTCCAAATGAGGTGTCTAAATTTCGATATTAGGCAAATATGGGTGAGGTAGTTTTAATATGGATAACTAAGAAATTAAGTAACTGATGTCATAGAGTCTTTCCAATGAGCAGGATATCACTAAGGTAAAGGAATACTAATAATTCTTTTTCTGCTTAAAGTATTTTCACTGCTGTAACAAACAATTCTCCCAAAATACAAAGGCTCAAATATGACAGTTTATTTCTTAAACACATTAAGGCCAAAATGGTTGTTCTTAATTGGCAGGTAGCTTACTTCCAATTGACAATATGAAGACTCATTTTTCTTCTAGCTCATAGCTTCCTCACTTTTGGATACATGACTTCCAAGATTATCAAAACCTACCTACATCAAGTTGGTGGTCAGGGAAATATGTGTTAGCCACATCCAACTGCAAAGGATTCTAAGAAATGGGCTTAGTGAAAGCTAACTGATCTCTGACACAGTTGGAATTTTCCTGAGCCCTGGTCCTGGCTCTCTGACTCATAGCTCCAGCACACTAAAGGTGGGCATAATAAGACAGAAAGAGATGCATGTAAAGTGAAGGACCAAAAGGGAAGAGTTTTTATTGTTGCTAAACTTTGATAAAAATAAAACCAAAAATTTCCAGTTCGCATGGGGGAAATTGATATTTGAGTAAAGAGGGCTGGCAGGACCAGACTGGAGTTGTCTGTTTTGCTGAAATTCATATAATTATTATGCATTGAACTAAGACCACATACTTTATTGAATGAGTAGAGTACGGAAAAAAAATTCTAGGTTCTCCTTGTCCCCAGACGTGCTGAGTTTATCCTAGTTTATTCTAGTGATTTTCCTAGTTAAAACACCAAAAATATTATGTCTACCCTTATCCTAATTTAAAATATCATGGAGGTTATTGTAGAATTCTTTAATTTACTTCTCAGTTGGATGACTCAGCTAGGACGTGGGCTTAGCAGTGTATTCTAATTTTAATGGTCTTTAAAGACTTAATAATAATCTGAAAAATGTGATCCCCAAAGTAGAGAGAGAGAGAGAGATAGCCAAACTGGATTTTCAAAAAGATTTTTTTTTAAGTGCTCTGTGTTGGCTGCAACCTCAAGTTTGCATATTTGCTTCCAGCAGAAGCATTTTCGAAAACTGTCAAGTCTAATATTGGAATCTCAGAGCTATAGTCTCACTATATACACTCAGTATCTTGATTTAAGAGACCTAAACCCTTGTCTCCACAAGCTTCAGGTATTTCTAGGATTGAGAGCTATATAAAAACATTAGAGGCAAGATAAAATGTAATTCTTTATTGGAAAAAATAATGGGGAAATAACATTTTTACTATGGTTAATTCCTTTTTCTTGTTAATAAAAATTGTTTTTGTTTGATGTTGTTTTCTTGCACATTCAGTCTCTATAGTGGAATATTGTTACCGTTGAGTAATGTCGGATCAATGCCTAATGTTGCATCCCTAAATGCTTGTGGAAAACATTATTGTAAAGTTGATCATTAGAGCTTGAGGATAGTCATTAATTTTAAACCGAAGCCATAAAAAGCATGAAATATCCACAACGATGATCAGCTCCTTAAAAAGATGTGAGGATAATTGTGCAGATTTCTTAAAATTGCTCAGTCAATTTTAAAAGAGAAGTATTGTTGATATTTTTCTCATTCTTCTTCATAAGGGATGCATCTGTGCTCACAGCATAAGGTATAGCATCACAACTTTGTCACAGTGAGTGAGCAGAAGGCATAAGCCAGGACTCCAGCATTATCCAGCATCTGTCACTACCATTTAAGGGACCGACACATCCTCTTATGGACACTTTCTGGAGCAGCCTTTGCAAATTGCTCACTTAATAATTGGAAAAACCTAAAAGGACTGTTCTCCAAAATTATTTTAGGAGTTGACTTAACATGAAATGGTAAGCTA
>NW_011898929.1:0-2003 GCF_000151845.1 Pteropus vampyrus | reverse complement strand
CTAATCAGGTCAACATATTATCTTTCATAAGAAGATTGGAAACTCAGCAGAAGTCAAAAGCTTTATTTGTAGCAGGGGTTTATAAAGTATGTGTGAGGGAGACCTATGGCAGTGAGTTTTAAACTGGAGTGTATATTAGAATCACGTATACTTTGTCCCACCTTCTACGCTCAGATTCTTATTTAATAGATTTGGGAACTGTTTTTTTTTTTTTTTTTTTTTTTTTTTTATAAGTATCCCCCAGGGATTCTGCTTCACAAAACAAATGTAATTGGTACAGAGATAAGCAGTGACAGGCAGATTCTCCTACACTCTTCTCCTATGAGCAACTCGACTGTAGTCAGCATTACACATGCAGGAGTTCTCAGCCTTGGCTAGTAGAATCACCTGGAGAACTTCAAAACTCCAAATACTCAGACTACAGTCAAGAGAGTTAAATTGGAATCTCAGGAAGGGACCCAGTTACCAATACTTTGGGTCGTTCAGATGTTTAGCCAAAGTTGAGAATCAATGACATATAGAATTTCTGTAAGGATTTTCTCTCGCTGCTACAAAATGACTACAAAATAAAATACAGTCGTCCTCGGTATCCACCAGGGACTGGTTCCAGGACTCCCCTTCAGAGAAAATCTGGATTTTGTTATCTTCAAGTCCTATATACAAAATGGCATAGTATTTGATGTAACCTACACATAATATCCTGTATACTTTAAATCATCTCTAGATTACTTATAATACCTAATACAATGTAAATACTATGGAAATAGTTCTCATACTGTATTTTTTAGGGAATAATGAAAAAAACAAAAAAAGTTTGTACATGTTCAATATAGAAACAACTATCATAGGCCTAACTACATGGTACACATCAGCAACAATGTAACTTTTTATAAAATATTTTTAATCCATGAATATTTGAATCTGTGAGTTCTGCATCTGGAGGCCCGACTGTATGAGCAAATAAATTAAACTCTACAGTGATATTTCAGTCATTAGTTTACACATTCTTAAATTCATACCAGCTAGACATTGCCTGGTCATTAAATTACTACTGCATTCCAAGAGCTCTTTGCTGGCTTGCTCTGGTGTTTGGTGAATACCTGCTCCCCTGGTCTTTGAGGTGCTCCTCCTTATTCTGCACGCCAGGATTTGTGAACCTCTGAGTTTTATTGATCTCAAGTGGATTAGGGTCAATGCTTTCCCTAATCCTTGCACAGTGCATTCTCTCTGACTATGGTCTGCCTCCTTTGCCCTTTCCCATGAATTGCTCTTACCTCTGATACTTATTTCATCCTCAAGTCTTTGGTCTTGCCCACATTCAGCTCTTTTTCTGCAGTCTTGGTTGTGATCTCAATGTTATATGTGACATAATATCACATTTTGACTAGTACTCACCAAAAAGCTGTAGAATTCCAAGTCTAGACATATGTAAAGTATAAGGAAATTAGTGTGTATTTTAAAAGAATTGGAACTCATTCTGATTTTTAACACTCTATTCCTTTGTCATGTTTTGCTTCCATGCACATAACCAGCCAGAGCAGACTGGAATTGTGCTTCTGAATGTCCCATATTCTTGCATCTGTCATGTTTTCTATGGTTAACCCTCCCAGTCCTTAAGAAATGCTTCAACATAAGTAATTATTTTCCTACTAAATTTAATGCTTAAGTAAGTAAAGATATACATCTCACATAATTCAGAATACTGCCTGCTGTGTTCTAGTCCTCATATTTTCTGGCCCATTGAACATCTGCACATCCACACTTCAGTCTCTATTTTGTCGTTAGAATGCATTTCCTCTTACATAGTAGCTCCTCCTTCAGCCTCTCATTTTCTTTTTAATGATTTCACCAGCCTCTCAGAGTGAACATTCGATTTTTCCTGCTCCTTTATGACAAACGCTTTATTGATTGTTTGTTATAATGATTTTTACATCCTTTACAAGCTTTCCTTCATCCTAACAAGGCTCTGCCACCAGTCTTCTCCAAAAAATCATACAGTACTG
>NW_011898928.1:3747-6679 GCF_000151845.1 Pteropus vampyrus | reverse complement strand
TGGAAAGTGAGCGTATTCAGACCTCATCGTGTAATGGGAGCCCGTGTCACGCCCTTGACCATGTTCCGTACACGACCAGAGGTCGTGACAGCAGTGATCCGTCCTTTTTGTCCGCTTGGAGCCTCTTCTTTTTCTGTCCAAAGGGATTGAGTTCTACGCCGACGTGACTGGGGTCCCACCGCAGGGTCCCCTAGACCCCGTCACAATAACCACACATCCCCTCAGAGTGAGGCTGACGTTTTCTAGAATGCCCACGCTCCGATGGATGAGGACGATCTTCTCTCACAGCAGATGTGGCCAAAAGAGAGGAAGGAAGTCCTGACACATGCTATGACGTGGGTGAACCCTGGGGACACCGTGCCAAGTAAAACAAGCCCGGCACCGAAGCACAAACACCGCATGGGTCTACTTAAATGAGATATCCAGAGTCCAGTTCACAGAGACGGAAGCAGGAGGGTGGCCCCCAGGGGTAGGGGGCGAGGGACTAGCGGGTAAGCATTTCCTGGGGACAGATTTCAGGTTGAGAAGATGAATGAGTTCCAGAGACGGACGGTGGTGACGATCACACAGTAGTGTGAACGTACTCAACGCCGCTGACCCGTACACACAAAACAGTAAAATGGTAAATTTTATGATGTATACCTTTTACCGCCACCACCACATCGACATTTTTTAAGAGTGTCAGAGGGCCACGTGGACATCAGGTAACCGCAAATACTCTCTGCCCTGGAAGAGTCATGTCCCGTGTAGCAACAAGATCTCTGGGACTTACGACCAACCCTAGCCCTTCTGATGTCCAAGGAGATGAAATTAAGAAGTGGCCAAGTGGGCTGTGACGACTTCTCTCCTTTAGTCTCGGTTTTATGATGCCTGCAGCCCCGAGAGGTGAGGACTCGGGCTTCAGGCCGTGGTCCCCTTGCCAGCTCCCTCCCCTCTGATCTGATTTCCTAGCAAGAGAAAAGGTAGCATATGGGAAGAGAGGTTAAGCCTTGAACTCCATGTGTCTAACCCGCTTCCACCGTCTCCCACAGAGAACGTTCCAGATCAGAGATAAGTCGTTGTGCCCACTCTTGTATGTTTTCTTGCATCTATTAATAGACAGATTTTGCAGAAGGTCGTGGGAAATACCTATGGAGTGTGAGCACGGGAGCTGGGCTTCAAGGATGCGAGGGAAGCAGGTGCCAGGAAGCCCGAAAGAAGAGAGCGCGGGCAGCAGGTGTAAATGTCCTCGGCCTCGGCCTCACGACTTAGCATGCGATAGATGCGTGCACGAAGCAGAGACCATAAAGAATATTCACCCACACTTGGAAAAGCCAAGGGCCTCCCTGGAAGAAGCTGAGCCACTGGTTAGGATGGCCTTGAAGTGTCCTCTACATGAGGTCGCCATGAGTCATCCATCGGCCCAGGAAGCTGGCCAGCTGGGAGACTCTACTGTGGCTCTCAGCATATTTCGTGCAGCCAGGCCTGTGCGGAGCTCCCACGAAGGACCTCAGGTACGCTGGCAAGTCCTTAGGAAAAGCATCCAAGCGACGAAGCCGTAAATAAAACCACTACCGACTTCTCTCGCAGACCTGCCGTGTTTCGTGGTCATGCTCCCTTCACTCCACACTTGTCATTAACGCGCGTTTGCTGCCGTCATTCCTGGGTGCCCCTCCTACTGTTGTTACCCTGGACGTCCCACAGAGAAAGCCATCATGTTTCTCCCAAGTCCCGAGTGAGGAAATTCTGGCGCAAGGTTTGTGTGGTTCACTCAGGCAGAGCGCAAGGTGGCTTAAGTCAGCCCGAGACACTGGGAAAACGCCCGGCTGTGTGCAGCCCCTTGGGGTCACCAACAACGCCTGACCAGTGCCTCATGTTCAACGATTCATGTGACCAGTGCCGCTAAGGCTGTGATGGCACCTAAGATATTTATACCTTTTTAGGGCCCAGTAGGTGAAGAGCACAGCATGGAGAGGGCATCTTAGTCAGAGGGTTGAGTCAGGGGAAGCTTCTCGCTGGAAGATGATCCGATAATGAAGGAAAATATAATTTGAGAGATAAAGTAAATGAAGGCGTTCCAGGATGAGGGAGCCACATGGAGGACCCACGCAGAGGCAAGAAGTACCTCTTACCCGAAACCGTGACACGGATTTCCATCTGTCTCTTGCAGGTTTCAGCTGCCCGAGTGGGTCACCCTGGGACCGCGGCATCCATCCAAGTCTCGTTTCTAAGCCTCAAAGTTCCAGTCCACAGGAAGTAGGAAACCCGTCCTTGGAATTCTGAAATGTGGCCTTGACCTGCCTGGCCCCTCCCCTGGAGCGAAGTGGGGCAGGCCACGTGGCGTAGCTGCAGGGTAGGGGGTGGCGGGCGCTAGAGCTAGACAGGAGGGTTGGAGACCAATGTCAAAGGGCCTCCTAGGCCCTGCCAACGAGTGGCCATCCGTCCCACAAGCATAAGACTGTCTGCACCTTATCAACTTGTTCCTGTTCCAGTTCGATGAAGAAAGATCGTACTGAAGCCAGAACAGACAGTGTCCAAAGTACTGAACTGCCACCCATTCTTATCCCCTCCCCCAAACCCCCGCACCGTGACTTAGCGGGGAGGCGGCGGCGGGGGGGGGACATACTAATACTAAAACCCCGAAGAAATGATAGATGGCTGCACTTTGCCTCATCAGCTGTCACCCGAACTAATGGCTTCTTGCTTCCCCTTCCCTCCTACGATTTACAGCCGGCTCCTTATGTACCTGAGGCTGGGGAAGTGATATATCTCAGGCCATGTTCAAGGGAGAAACTTACTCCTCAAGTCTCAATTCCAAGATAAATAAGCCCTTCCTGCCATGCCCTGAGCTCTCAAAAACACAGCCATGAGTGAAACGCTTTGTGGGATGCAAGGCCAGAGGTATAATTAAACTTCAAAGAGTGTCAATTGCATCGCGCTTGCGAGAAGTATG
>NW_011898928.1:0-387 GCF_000151845.1 Pteropus vampyrus | reverse complement strand
ATGAAATGGGTCTTCAATCACAACGTCCATCATGAAACTTAAATTATGAAACAGGGATCTGAAAAAAAAAAATCGAAGAAATAAGACGACCTAAACGGTCAAATGCTACTCTTCCCTAGGTAGCAGCGGATCTCTTTCTGGCATGTGACTTCCCCAACAAGGATAGCCTTGTGACAGCCTCAACATCCACCGTGCCCACCCACCTCTCAGACTTCCTGGGGTCAGAATATTGCTCTCCCACCCCCATCTGGAATCCACAGCCATTATCAAACATCAGAACAGGAGGCCTGCATCTAATCACCTGAAGGCACTGTAAAAACCCGGCCCCCTCCCTGACCACAGCCTGTGGCCTGCAACTTCTCACCCTCCCCCACAGCACCCACAAAA
>NW_011898927.1:2551-4683 GCF_000151845.1 Pteropus vampyrus | reverse complement strand
ACTTTATAGAAACATTTTGGGAAGTAAATAAGAATATGCAAGAAGTGCCTTTGATCTAGAGCCTGGCATATAGTTAGCACTCTGGTAACCTGTTATCATCATTGGGAGAAGGAGACATGACCTCAGGACATAGGGTAGAGTGTAAGACAGGAGTCCAGATAGAGAACTGTCTAGAGCTTTAGCTGTGTCTCTAAGGGGCTTCCTCTGGTTTAAGGAGATAATAAACCATGCAGTTGGAGGTCATAAAATAAAATTCCTGTGATATCAGTCCTCTCTGACATCCCAACAAAAGCAGATCTGAATTCCATCTGCTCAAGTACTCCCCAGTTAATTTGGGGATCCTTAGAAAGAAGCTATCCCCAAGTATCTCTGTACTTGCCTGGTCCCCCACATCCCAGCCCTGAGTCCCCAGATCTCTGAGTTAGAAGGGAAAGAACATTCCTGTATCCGTCACAGTGCATAGCACCACCTATCTACACAATTGGGTTATTGAAAGATTTCTATGTGATATTGTATAGAAGGTTTCCTCAACTATGCAGTACTGCTCAAATTCTTATACCACATCAGAATCCCAATTATAGAATGGAGAGATGAATGAATGAATGAATGAATGAATGAATGAGAATCTTTCATACCTAGATACCAAGTATGCTCTGATGAGAATAAAATAAAGATTTGTGTCTGAGGACCGGAAAAAGAGATGGGAGTAAAGATGAGGTTCCTATACTGAGTGTTCTTCCCCGGTATCTGCATGTCAAATTCTAGCTCGCAGCAAGAAACCAAATTCAAGCTCTTGAGCTTTTTGGTTGGGCACCCCTGTCCCTTTTAAAATGAAGAAGGAGATATAGGGAACCTTGCTTTGGGTCTCTCACACTGTGAGACAGAGAGTGCACAGGACCAGAGCTGGAGTTCCTATCTTGGCACATCATACTTTCCAGGAAACCTTGTGTAAGTCAAAGAATGTCTCTGAGCCTCAACATGGGGCTGAAAGTCTGAGCACCACCTATCTACACTATTGGGTTATTGAAAGATTTCTATGTGATATTGTATAGAAGGTTTCCTCAACTATGCAGTACTGCTCAAATTGGAGATGGCATTGTGGTTGTTTTACTAACAATAGTGATAATAAGAAGGATGATGATTATGTCATCGTCGTCGTCGTTGTTGTTGTTGTTGTTATTATTATTATTATTCAACAGCAAAACCTAGCCACTAAGCCTGGATGAGTTGTGAGGCCTTGGAGAGCAGAGCCTACCTGAGCCTCCAGGCCCCTTCAAAACAGAGCTTTGCTGCCACCTCCTGGCTGTGGAAAGATACATTTTTCATTATGCAAATGACCTAAAGATTACACTACTAAAGTCTTGCAATTAGACAGAAGAGTCCTTGGGGAATCTGGTCTAGGCCCCTGGTTTTGCAGATGAGAAAACTCAGATTAAGTTTTCAGTCAAGATGGCGGAGTATGTAAACATTGTGTTTGCCTCCTCTCATGACCACATCAAAATTTCAACTAAACTACAGAACAACCATCATTGTGAGTCACCTGAAGTCTAGTTGAATAGAAGTCATACAACTAAAGACATATAGAAGAAGCCACCTTGAGACTGGTAGGAGGGGCAAAGATGCAGAATGGGCTGGTCCCCATACCCACATGGGGTTGTTAAAACTCAAGAGGGATATCTCGGCTGTGGAGGTCCCCCCAGGGAAGTAACGGGTCCCAGCTCCACACCAGGCTCCCCAGCCCAGGATTCCAGTGCCAGAAAGAGAAGTCCCCACAACTTCTGGCTCTGAAAACCAGAGGAGATTGTGACTGAGTTAGACGGAGGGTGGTTAAAATACCAGGCACTCCTCTTTAGGAGCCAGCACACATGGACTTAACCACTGGCTGAAAGACTCACTTGCTCTGAGCTCCAGTACTGGGGTGGTACCTTGAAAGATGCCAGGGACATCTTGGCAGGGGAGGAACTGAGTTGTCTGGCTTCAGGGCAAGGGCTGGAGTGGCCGTTTTCTCCCAGACAGAAGTGCTGGCAGAATCCATTCTTTCTTTGTGCCTCCCAAGTGCACACTCAGGTAGCCAACATATCTGAGTCTTCGTCAACCTGGCTAACACTGCCCTGAAGATTCTCTGAGACCCC
>NW_011898927.1:0-357 GCF_000151845.1 Pteropus vampyrus | reverse complement strand
GAACAAACTAACAAACAAAACAGAAGCAAACTCAGATACAGAGAACATTTTTATGGTTTCCGGATAGGAGGGGAATTGAGGGCTGAATGAAAAAGGGGAAGGGATTAAAATAGGGTACAAATTAGTAGTTACACAATAGTCATGGGGATATAAAGCACTGCATAGGGAATATAGTCAATAATATTATAATAACTATGAATGATGCCAGATGGGTATTAGATTTATGAGGGTAATCACTCGCAAGCTATATAAATGTCCAATCACTATGTTGTATACCTAAAACTAATATAATATTGTATGCAACTATAATTAAAAAATTAAAAAGTTACTTTAAAAATTCAGATTAGTGATAAGATT
>NW_011898926.1:2877-3349 GCF_000151845.1 Pteropus vampyrus | reverse complement strand
TTTGGTCTCTCTCTCTCATCTGTCATAAGTGATCATTTATACAAGGTGGTCAGGGAAGACCTCACAGTGAAGATGGCATTTGAGCAGAGATCCAGCGTGAGAGAAGGAGAGAGATGTGCACGTAGCGGGGACAAGAGTGTTCCAGGCCGAGGGAACAGACGCTGCAGAGGCCCTGAGGTCAGCGCACGTTCGGCGTGCAGGAGAAACAGCGAGGAGCCCAGTAGTGCTGAGTGCAGGAGGGCGGCAGGAGATGAGGTCAGAGGGATGGGGGTGGGCGTCCGAGTCTGCAGCATCTCCTTTGGATTTTTACTGTGAGTGACATGGGACCCCTAGGAGGATTTGAGCAGAAGAATGAGATGATCTGATGACTTTAAAAAATCATGCTGGCTGGTTATTGTGTTTAAAATAGAGGGAAGCTGGGGCTGGGGTGGGGGTGTCTAGGGTGCTAACATGGGGAGGACCAGGGGTTCCT
>NW_011898926.1:0-2327 GCF_000151845.1 Pteropus vampyrus | reverse complement strand
AGGAGAGAGATGTGCACGTAGCGGGGACAAGAGTGTTCCAGGCCGAGGGAACAGACGCTGCAGAGGCCCTGAGGTCAGCGCATGTTCGGCGTGCAGGAGAAACAGCGAGGAGCCCAGTAGTGCTGAGTGCAGGAGGGCGGCAGGAGATGAGGTCACAGGGATGGGGGTGGGTGTCCGAGTCTGCAGCATCTCCTTTGGATTTTTACTGTGAGTGACATGGGACCCCTAGGAGGATTTGAGCAGAAGAATGAGATGATCTGATGACTGTTTTAAAAGATCATGCTGGCTGGTTATTGTGTTTAAAATAGAGGGAAGCTGGGGCTGGGGTGGGGGTGTCTAGGGTGCTAACATGGGGAGGACCAGGGGTTCCTTGTGTCAGGGACTAGGTGACCGAGGGTTGGGTGGACCTCATGGGGTGGGGGCAGCAGCTGTTTACATCACAGCCATGCTGTGTGTAAGCGCTGCTCAGCAGCTAGCGAGGTAGGCCAGATGCGACCCTTGCTCTCAGGATGCTCATAGCCTAGGGTAGAGACATTCATTCATGCATTCATTCATTCCTCAAACCCTTCCAGAGCATCCCCTCTGCGTCAGACCCAGGGTTAGATACTCTGGGAGTGGTGGAGGCATAAGGACATAATCCTTCTAGAGAGTGGCAACATTTCTTTAGGATTTACGGCATATCTGATATGTGCCACTTACTCATTTATCTATTCAATTAACATTTATTGAGCTCCTACTGTGTGCCAACCCCTGGGTTGGACTCTTGGCAGGTTTGGTGGTAAATAAGCCAGGTCCCTGCACTGTTCTTAATGGGTTTGTGGCCAAGTCACCGAATTTTAATGAGTGAAGTCTCTGCACTTACTCACTTACCCAGCGAACCAACACCTAGTGAACACCTACTGTGTGCCAGGCCCTGTAAATTAAATGCAGGTACCTACAAATGAGTAAAAGAGACTAATGTATAAAAGCAGACTAACTAAAATAAAGCACAAAATGATGGAAAGTATAGGAAAACTATGCTCAGTCACGCAGCCTCAGAAGAGCTCATGTCTAGCTGGGTAACCATAGCGGGCTACCTGGAAGAGGGGCATTGGAGCTGATACTCGAAAGGTGAGGAGGATTGGGAGTTACAAGAAGAAAGGAGAGCATGAGCAGAGGAAACCTCAGGGCATAAACAGGGAACAGTGAATAGTGAAGTCTGGCTGGATATTATGCTATATAAAAGAGAGTGATGGGAAATATGAAAGATTGGTTGGCTACTAGCAGGCAATTCATTCCCCATCCTTCTTTCTTGTTTCAATATTTATCCTCTCTCAGCTTGGTCACATGCTCGGCCCCTCCCATGTAAACAGTGACCAGTCTAAACCAATAAGAATCATTCTCTTCTCTCTACCAGTGATTGGTTTAGAAAATACCATGTGACACAATTCTGGCCAATGAAATATAAAAGATAACTGCTGGAGAGCTTCTGGGAAAATTTTCTTTTTAACTCTTTAAAAAGAGATGCCTTGAGGAGAGACTTTTTGTTTTCTGCATGAGTGAGGAGATGATGGCTGGAGCTACAGCAGCCATTTTGGGACAATGAGGGGAGCCGCTCCAAGAGACCAAAGGGGCCCACTAAGAAAAAATGGAACAATCTGTATCCTTAAAGATGTTGTTGAACAACTGAAATTATCTACTGTCTGGCTGGATTTTCCTGTAGGGTCTAGTGTCAGCTGTGATGGCAAGCTTCTAGAGAGCGGAGACCATCCCTTCCTCCATCTTCCTACACACACCTAGCAGAGCCAAGTACAGAGCTGAGGCCTAGGAGGGATTCAGGAGATTCTTGCCTCAGACAGATTTTGGGAGCTGCGTGGGTAACATGTCTTTCCCTCTCACTGAGAATCTGCCAGCTTTGCTGGTTTTCTATGGCCTCCTCTGTGCTCTGGGCATCACCACCACTGCCTACACTATGTCCTTCCAGAGTCTGGGCTGGGTAGCCAGCATGTCCTTTCTTGATTTCTCAGTGCCCTGGTACCATTGCTGCCAAGGCTGTATGACTGCCAGCTCAGTGGCTCCAGGCCCTCCTTTGTCATCTAGCTGTCTCCCTGGGGACAAAGGAAGGGCTTCTTATCCTATCCATCCCACGCTTATTTCTCAGCCTCTCTCTCAGCCAAGACCAAGGAGAGTTACTATACCCAGGGATTCCCAGGCAGGAAAAAGCAGGAGAGACTTGATGGTATAGCCTGGGGTTCCTCATCCCTGCCTCCTGCGAAGTTCCTGATCATCTTCCTAGCCCTTATCTTGTGGGTCTAGTGTCAGCGGTGGGTAGAATTTAACAATCAGGG
>NW_011898925.1:2634-4599 GCF_000151845.1 Pteropus vampyrus | reverse complement strand
CCCCTCCCATGATGCTGAGCTGGCTGGTCCCCTCCCATGAATGTGATCTTTGCAGAAGAGCAGATGCTCCTACAGTCGCTGTGATGAGGTGTTCGGCTGACTCGGAGCAGGGGAAAGAATGAAGGGTCTCTGGGAGGAGACCGGCCCTGGGATCCACATCCAAACAAGATGACTCAGAGAGGTGCCCAGAGCCCCACGGAAAGTGAGAGGGCCCTGGCCACCCAGCCCCTCTCGCTATGGAGAACGGAGAGAGGGTTTGCTAGGGGGGCATGCTCTCCTCTGAATCAGCAGGAGTAGGGAGCCACGGTGAGGCTCAGTGTATGCTCCTCCCTGATTAGGTCATGAGGGTGAAGGTGCAAAGTGGAGTTCCAGCAACAGTTAAAAAGGACAGTGTCCTTTGTCCCCAAGGAAGTCTTCTGACATGGACGCTTTCACTAGCGTCGCCCCGCTGGAGACCCTGGGGGGGATGGAGGGAATGTAAGCACCCTGAGCATCAAGCCTGGTCCCTAAGTGACTTTGGGCAAACTGTTTCACTTCTTTGAGTCTGTTTCCTCCTTGGCATAATATCCATAATATCGGCATGATGTAGGGCCGATAATATCCACACTGCAGGTTTGCAGACCTCAGTGAGATAAAGGGCCAGGCACTGCAGTTCTTTCTTTCCCATTGTCTTGGTGAGCCGCTTCCATCCAGGATGGTGCCTGGGACCAATCCTCACCATTTCACCAATGCCTTTGGTCATTCTTCACTCTTGCTCAGGACGCACCCTTCCCAGGTCCTCAGCGACTTGTGCCAGGCTGTGCCCTCTCTTCCTGCAAAGCTCAGCCTCAGCCAGGACACCCGTGGTTGACCCAGTGGGTGCTGATATGGATCTTGAGTAAGTTGCTTTACCACATGGCTGTTCACTCAGCAGATACTTACGGTGCCATGGTCAAACTCCACCAAACACCTGTATGGTCTGCCTGTTTCTGGTGAAGGGGGTTCTATCTGCCCAAAAGACTTTCCATACCACCTCTCACTCCCAACCTCTTCCATTCTTTCCAGATACCTCCTAGAGTGGAGGGAGATACCATCTCAGAAAGGTGGTCTCTACCTTCCTGCTCCCTGCCCTCGAACATGCTGGCCCTCCCTCACGCCCAGCGACGCCCTCCCGCAGCCTCTCCTTTCCAACGGGACCTGGCCCATCTATTCCAGCTGCCCCTCCTGACCATGAGCCCCCGCAAGCAAAGATCCAAACACACTCACCTCTGCATCCTCCTGCCCTCATGCCCTGTATGTCCTGGATGCTTGATAAACGGCTGTTATTCATAAGCTCACAACAGCTACAGAATACCGAGCTCCTGTTATGGGCCAGACACAGAGATCCACGTTTCATAGACATCAGCTCATTTTATCCTCTGAGCAACCCTGTCGGCTAGCTATGATCAGCCTAATTTACAGCAGTGAGGCTCTGGGGCTCAGATGAGTGACTTGCCCAAGGTCACCCTGCTGCCATGTAAAATGCCAGGACTTCACACACTTCAAAGTGACTCCCAAGTCTGCTCCAGCCTTCCCTCTGGACCACACTGTCTCCGAAGACAAATTAGGGGAACAGGGCAAAAAGAAACACGTAGGTTTCTGGATCGGACCAGATTTCAGATATTCAAATTCGAGAATTTAAGGACGCTTTATGATATAGTAGGAAAAAATAGACAAGTGAGGTTAAAAGGGAGAAAAGGCAAACTGAGAAAAAATATGTGAGACTCTGTTATAAGCTAAATTGTGTCCCCCCCAAAACTCATGCACAAAAGTCCTAGCTCCCAGTGCCTCGGAATGGGCTGTATTTGAAGAGAGGGCTTTTAAAGAGGTGATTAAATTAAAATGTGGCCTTTAGGGTGGGCACTAATAAATCCGACTGGCATGCCAGTAAGAAGAACAAATTCGGACATATAAGAGACGCCAGTAATGTGTGTGCACAGAGGAAGG
>NW_011898925.1:0-989 GCF_000151845.1 Pteropus vampyrus | reverse complement strand
TAAGCTAGCAGAACCACGCTGGGAGCTCAGGCCTTTTGACTCTAGAATGTGGCACCCAGACTTTGCCAGAGTGTCCCCAAGCCCCATGGAGACCTCCTCTTCAATTCAGAAGAGTCACCCCAGGGTGACCAGGGATCTAATTTAGCCTTCTCATGTCTACTTCCTGCTGAGCCAACTACAATTCGCCCCCCAGTTAGCACCATAACAGGCCCCTCCTACAGCGGGTCACCATCATGGGTTTCTTCTCCAAGCCTCCCACTTCTCCAAGTCCAAAGACTCCTTTGAGGTGTGGCCCTCCTGCCTCTGAGACCTCACTTTCTGTCATTGTTCCCAGGGAATGCCCTGCTCCCATCAGCCTGGTCTATAGGGCAAATACTGGTAAGTCTCATATCCTTAGCTTGCCAAAGCCTCTATAATAAGAGGAACAGAATAAACATTTGTTGAGTACCCACTATATGTCAGGACCTTTGCTACATTCCTAATTTATATTAATAAACCCTGTAATGTGGGTATGATGAGTCCCTTTTGCAGCTGAAAAAACTCAGGTTCAGAGAGGTCAAGTAACATGGCCAAGATCACACAGCGCTCTGAGGAGCAGCGGGAATTCAAACCCACGCCTCTGTGCCTTTGGTCCCCTCGCTCTGCCTCTGGCCATAAATGCTTAATAAACATTTGGCCACTGAACACAAGGAGAGAGCCTCTCTCCGCCATCACGTTCGATGGTTGCAGTGTGAATCGGGAGCACATCTGTCTGGCATCTGCTTTCTTTTCAAACAAATGTTTGTTCCTGTTGTTGTTGTTGTTTTAAACGCCCATTTCATAGCTTTTCTATCCTTTAAAACTCTGGCAGGCCTCTCAGCCGGGAGATGCCTGCGGGCCTTGACGCGTTCATTCTCCTGTCAAAGGCGGGCACTCAGAACAAGCACTTGCGATGTGAGCAGCTGCCTTGGCCTCTGCCTGAGAAGCCCCAGGAAAGGGGCCGGGAGGAA
>NW_011898924.1:4172-6015 GCF_000151845.1 Pteropus vampyrus | reverse complement strand
TGCGCTTTGCCATTGGACCCACTGCATTTTATCAATAAACTACAGCAGGTCAAGGGAAGTTAGCCCTTCCTATTGCCTGCATATTCCCTGAGGGCTTGAGATCAAGACTTCAAAGAGGTCTGAAAGGAGGTGGGCAGTGAGGAGTTGGTCTGGGAAAGCCTCAGGGTGACCTGCAGGCCAAGGTGAGGGTCTGGGTGCCACAGAGTTGGCTGGGTAATGAACATCTAGCCGCTACAGCTGTGAAGTTGCAACCTAGAAATAAAAGGGCCCATGAAAAATAAATAGCAACAGGAGGCAGGGTGACCCCAGAGTTTTTTGGACAAGAGATCATTACTGTGGGTGTTTGGCTGAAGAAAGCTTCTGGTTGTGTACGTCTCTTTGAGAGATGATGTTTATATTTTAAGCTTATTTCTCAAATGTGGCCTCGGGGCCTCATGTGTCAGAAGCGACTGAGGGCTCATTGACTACACAGAGTCATAGGCTCTAGTATTGAATCTGGTGGGGGGGCCTGGAATCGCATTTCAAACGTGTTCTCCAAGGACTCTGATGTGCACCAAGGCTGATCCTTTCAGAAGGACTGGAAGTCCACAGTCAGGATACTACTGAGGAGAGAATCTATGTCTGTTCTCTTTCTGCAGATGCCAACCTGATCCTGTGTTGCTTTTAGCTCTTTCTTGGCCATCAGAACAAACATATTGCTTATTTCTGAGCCTCAGCAGGAACAGCCTCATTGAATTCTACCTTTCTTTTGACAAAGACGCTCTCCTTGGCCAAATTTTAGTCGGGTTCCTCTGAGCCTCCTCTCCACTAGGCCTCAACTTTGGCCTATCAGAATTTCAACTCTTAACACAAACAATTTTGTCCACCCCATACAGAGAGACTTGAAAAAAACAAAAATCTAACATAGCTTTTAGCAGCCTAAGACCCCTGTGTCCTTGTGATGACCTGGCCCCTCCTTGAGTGTGAAAAAACTCAAAGCTGCCAAAAGACTTTGCCTTTTGTTCAGTCAACATCTGCAGATAGGTCCCTGACCTCCATTTTCTTAGAGCATTTATTTAAAAATCTTACTGTTGTAAATCCGTTCTCTGTGCCTTTGAGATGTACATATATCTCCTAGAACCCATGAATACCTTTCCCAAGGACTGAGAGCCGTTCCTTTGAAGTGTAGTCATCAGAAAGAACAGGTTCCCTGTGTCCCAGAGTCTGTGAGAAGATGGGAGCCTAACCTGTGTAAGTTACCAGACACAGATGGCATAATCACACTGACATTGACCACTTACCCACTTTTTCTAATTTTCCACTTTCTTGACAATGCTTAAGCCCCACTTGCTCCCCCTCCCTGCTCCCTCATTCTCTCTTTAAAAGGCCAAGTCACGTCTGCACAAATCAGAATCAAGCCACTAAAGTCTCTTTCCTTGCTGCAGTAGAACTGAATAAAATCTGTCCTTCTGACTATTAACTAGTGTCCAGCTTTGTTTTTCTTTAACACTTACTGGTAATGTTCCTGGTGAGATGGAGCCTTGGGGTTGCTATCTCAGAATCAACAGGGACTCAGAATTAAAAGGCAGCCTACAAAGGCAAGCAGGAGGGTGATTGTTCGGCTGTCATCCAACAAGGCCTGGATCTAGAATTTTCCCTTGTTTAGGTACAGAAGCCCTCAGGAGGCAGAAGGCTTCCTATCGACTTGACAGCATAAATTAACAAAAACTAATACAGGAAGAAACTTAGATCTTTGAGTTCTGAAAATATCCTGGAGGGCAGAGGTGTAGACACAATCAATTAACATTCTAAATGAAATTAAAATCCAAAGAGAGGCCTCAGCTTCCTCATCTGTACAGCCCTT
>NW_011898924.1:0-832 GCF_000151845.1 Pteropus vampyrus | reverse complement strand
TTTTCAATACGGTGGAAGCCCCCTGTGTAACCTTCCCAGCCATGGTCTCCTCCCAGCCTCCAGAGGTAATCTTATCTAGAATTTGGCACTTCTCCATTCCCTACATTCCTTTGTACTTTTACTACATGCCTGTGCATCCTCAAATGATATATAATTCTGTTTGTGTGTGCGTGTTTTAAACTTTATGTAAATGGGAACATTCTCTATGCTTTTTTTAAATTGAAGTGAAATTCATATAACATACAATTGACCATTTTAAAGTGTACGATTCAGTGGCATTTATTGCATTCACAATATTGCACAACCACGTCTCTCTAGTTTCAATTTTTTTCATCATCCCATAAGAAAACCCCATATCCATTAAGTAATTCCTCTCCATTCCCCTCTCTTCTCACTCCCTGGCTACCAGAAAGCCACAGCTTTCTGTCTATGGATTCGCTTATTTGTATTCTACTGTAACTTTTTGCTCAGACTTTGAGAGATTCATCTAAGAGGTCGCATTTGACCATATTTTTTCTTTTTTAATTCTTATATAATATTCCATCATGAGACTCAATCACAAGTTTTCATTCTTTCTCCTGTTGCTGATTAATAAAATTTTTAAAAAAGGATTTTTAAATCAGTATTATATGCATGAAAAAATTTTAATTATAAAAAATAAAGTTAAATAAATAAAAGTTAATACTTATGTTGAAAAAAATTGTCACAGGGATGTAAAGTACAGCAGAGGGAATATGGTCAATAATATTATAATAACTATGTATGGTATCAAATGGTACTAGACTTATTGGAGTGAACACTTCATGAGCTATATAAATGTCTAATCATTTTG
>NW_011898923.1:4159-6814 GCF_000151845.1 Pteropus vampyrus | reverse complement strand
TCTATACTTTTTTCTGTGTTTCTCTGAAAAATTAGAATAGCTTATGAGGATATTATATAAAACTAATTGGTATATTACACACCAAACATTAAGTACAGATTCTGTACAATGTAACAGTATACATATATATTACAAGAGACTAAGTGCCTTGTTAAAAGTAATAGTTTAAGAAATCTTTCATGGAAAAAATCTGTATCACAAAATATGGTGACGTAAGTATCAGCTGCTTTCTTCTCACGAATTTCTTTCAGTAGGCATTAACTGTCCATTTAGCTTCATTAACAATTTTACCACAAGGCCAGCCTACAAAGTAAAACATGTTGATAATAAATATGAAACCTGTTAGATGAGTAAATGACATACATGGCAGTGGGCAGTTCCCTAGCTATTTGCAAAGGAACTTTCTTATCAGGAGGCAGCTTGTCAAGAATAGAGTATTTACTCAAGCTTTTGAAGAGATTTAAGAAGTGACCTACTGCATATAACTAGTGGCTCAGATAGGATACTAGTCAAGAGGGAAGGACTACCTTATAAATTGATAAAAGAGATAGGGAATACTGACCAGAATTTTTTTTAATGTAAAAAAAAAAGAGTTTCATTGTTGTAAGACTGAAATAAATTATTCAGATAACTTTCTGGCTTTGTTTGCTTACAAAGGCCTGCCATTTCTCCTTGGTCTTAAATATTTTAATTTCATGTCATATTAGCAGTTTTCTTGAAGTAAAATATATTGTCATTAAAAACAATTTTACTAATATAGTAGTTCATTATTAGAAGTCCAGAATAACGGATAAGTACTTACCTGTTTTGTGTGTACTATAAAGCTCATTTTATTTTCCATACTATGGATCTGAAAACATGTATCAGCATCTCCCAACTGCCACATAAAACAACCATACTTAAGACTGATGAGTAAAGCCTACAACATAATTAGAAATTGTTATATTGAAATATATATTAAAAACACCTATCTTCTCTTACTATCTACACTTATCTAGAAAGGTCTAATTGTAGAATAAAACCTATTCAAAGTGTCACACTAACCTCACACAGCCTGTAGTACAGTTACATATATAGTAGCCTCTCAGGAGACTGAGAGCAATGATATTCTTTGTATCAGATTGACAAAAATTTTTAAAGATGCCATTTCTGTAGTATGTATGTGTACATATGTACACACACAGGAATATTATTCAGCCATGAGAAATAAGAAAATCCTGTCATTTGCAACAACATGGACGGAACTTGAGGGCATTATATTAAGTGAAATAAGTCAGATAAAGACAAATACCATATGATATCACTTACATGTGGAATCTAAAAAACTGAACTCATAGAAATGGAATAGAATGATGGTTAGCAGGGGCTGGTGGGTGAGTAAAATTAAAGGGATGTTGGTCAAAGAGTAAAAACTTTCGGTTATAAGATGAATGAGTTCTAGGGACCTCAATGTATAGCATGGTGATTATAGTTAATATTCTACTATATATTTGAAAGTATATAGTAGAGATCTTAAATGTTCTCATTATAAAAAGGAAATGGTAATTGTATTGTGTTGGAGGTATTACCTAATGGTATGGTGGTAATAATGTTGCAATATATAAGTGTATCAAATCAGCATGTTGTATACCTTAAACTTATACAATGTTATGTATCTGAGTTAAAGCTGGGAGAAAAAGGATTTCCATTATATCAGTGACTTTTAAGAAAATTAAATGTACTACAAGTTTTTACTCTCTGTAGTTTAAAACAATTCCATATACTTTATTCAGTACCTTTTGAATATTCACATAGTACTTTCAGATCTAAAATTTATGTAATAGGGTTAATATGTTGATGCAATTTCATCTCACTGAAAATAAGTATACAGATATTTATTGTAAAAATAAGTATAATTAAAAAATTAATAATATACCCTTCATAAATTCAACAGAACTATTTAGAGCAACCTATTCCTACATTTACTAATATAATGGTATATTTAAGCAGACATTCAATATAGTCTTTTGATTATTTTTAAATAATTCTCTCTTAGCAGTAACTTGCATTTTCTTGCCCTAAAAATCTATTTTTGTATACACATATACAAAGCGTTCATCCTATCCTTTAAAATATGTATGTTTAGAAACATTAGGTCTATGGCCATGCTACCCTGAACATGCCCGATCCCGACTGATCTTGGAAGCTAAGTAGGGTCAGGTCTGGTTAGTACTTGGATGGGAGACCACCTAGGAAGACCAGATGCTATAGGTGTAAAAAAAAAAAAAAAGAAACATTAGCTTTCTATGATTAACAGTTCTCAACATATTGACTGTAAATAATATACTAAGGATATGCTAAAAAGATAATGGTTTAGGGCATTTTAAAATCGAGGTTCTATAAATGAAACAGTGTAATTAATTTACGTGAATGTATATCATGTATAATGGGAAACTAATGACATTCTTTTTTATAGTAGAATAGCTACTGTAAAATATAACTTTATCAACAGGATATGCTAAAATAGCTATTTATCAATGTGCACACTGAAACACTGAGTCAAGATATCATAATACCTTAAAATGCCTATCTTTTTGATCAGTCATTGAAAATTTGTTTTATCAAGAGGCAGGAAATAATCCATTAATATAGCCTTAACACTGTTCAATATAAGAA